>NW_027466464.1:4140000-4442500 GCF_050575085.1 Anarhichas minor
AGAGACTGTGTGAGGGGTGGCTGGAGTCGCGCACAATCATGGTCACTTTGTAGGTGAGGCGAGTGTCATATATGTCATGCAGGGAGGGGAGTGAGGCACCAATGATCCTTCCAGCTGTGTTCACTATGCGCTGCAGGGCTTTCCTGTTGTAGTCAGTGCAGCTTCCGCCCCACACAGTGATACATATAATTTTATTAGGACAAGTCTATAAACAGCATTTGAGCGTAAATGTGATACCACAACTGTCACGGGGTGTGGTGGAGGACTCAAATGCAGGCCAGACAGAGTAGTGTGAAGCAGGTATTTAATGAAGAATTAAATCAACACAGGAAACTTACAGGACACAACAGGGTATCCACGGACAAGACAGGAGACGAGGGGGGAAATCCAGCAGAATGAGGCAGGGCAGGCAGCCGGGAAACCCGGGAACAAGACGAGCCAAACGGGCGGGTAGACATGAAAATTATCTGGCAGTGAGTGTGTGTGTGTGTGACTGGGGTTTAAATAGTGGCTGCAGTGGAGTGAGCAGGTGAGAGAAATTAACTGACGAGGTGGGAGTGACTGGCAGGTGCGCTGAATAAACTGATTAGGCGAGAGATGGAAAAAAAAACAGGATAATGGTGGCAGAGCTGTGACAACAAAACAGCAGGACTTTCACCCAGGAGATCCCTGTTCATGTCCCATGGGAAACCATAAGTTAACATATGTACGTAAGGTACGTAAGGTAACACAAGTTTAGTTATCTAACGTACTGAACTTTACGCAAGTTAAGATACGTAACATACTTCATTTAGCATAAGATGTGTACCTAACTACGAAACAAAGGTAGTTTTTTTTAACCCAAACCCCAATCTTACTAAACCTAACCACGTTCATGGTTAGGTTTAGTAAACATGGAAGTTTACTTTGAAAAGACAGTTATTATTAAGAATGTTATTAGCATGTAACGTCCAATACTGATGCTAGAGGGAAACCTGGAACTGCTAATCACCCTATATCTGAAATGTATATTTAGTTTGTCAAGGTGCTGATGTTAATAAATATACTCTCCTCCCAAGAAACTAACATATGTTGAAGTGTCATAAGTGTTTATTGTTCATTTGATGCATTTATTAGAGAGACAGAGATGGGAAATGACATACAACAAAGGTCCCTCGCTCAGAGTACTGAACATATTGTAAGGAAGAGGAGCTGGATGAAAGCAAAATTAGTTTTTAATAATCTGTTGTTGTATACATGCAATTGTATTTTAAAATACAACAACACAAACATAACCTACAGTGAACACCACACGTGCATACAGAGAACTACCAGACCCTGAATGACCCTGATTTGTCCTTTTCAGCAAAAGCAAAGACTCCAATCGTGGCATGTCTTTGGGAAGGAAACTAGTGGTACAATGGGAGTACTTAAAGAAAAAGAACACAACCACTGTCACAGCCCTTTGTGTGAGACGGGACGATAATCTTTGTTTTTAACCAACAGCAATAGACTAAATCATTTGACAATGATAATTCATGTTTTGAAACTCGTAAACGAATTAAAAAAATGGCAACCTTAGGTCATGTAATGTCTTATGTAATCCTTTCTTGAGCAAGGTTCATCCCGATGAGTTCTCCGACGCGTTGCCATGGTCAAGTGTCCCTTGTTCGTTCCCTTGATCCTGACGTCCAATCCCCTTGTTGTCATCTCTTTTGCAGCATCCAGCGCAGTATTATAGAGCCAGAATCCTTTAAGCCATTGGATTCTGATCTTTGTTACCGGCGTCTGTTACATGATGCTCCTCTTCTTTAGCACCTGCATGATTTCCATGTTGGCTTTACTACAACCTCGGCTGTGTAGTCGTGGTTAAAGAACAGAGCTTTGCCGTCTATTTGAATCGGTTTCTGCCAGGCCTGCTGACACTTTGTGTGCCCGTTGAATTAGCAGGCTGGTCCCCTCTGGCAGTCCTAGCTATAACTCCTTGACAAATTGGGGGACTGAGTCCCCTTCCGCACCTTCCTGGTTCTCATAGTTTTCTCTGCTTGTGGAGTGTTGTCAACCAACATTCCATGGTCCTCAACATGTTGGGCCTGGCGGAGGTTTTCCTGTCCTGTAGTTTGTTGTTGTTTGCAGTCAGTTTGTTGTGGACGAATTATTGGCCCGATGATTGTGTTGAATTCTTCTTTAGAACACTGCAGGTTCGTTTTAATGTCTTCTTTGAGTTTATGTGTATATTTGGTATTATAGCCAAAAGGTCTTTCACCTCCTCTGTTGATCCCCCCCCCCCCCCGTCATTCCTCAATTTACTTCGTGCTTGATTCGGTTTGTAATTGTAAAGCTTCTATCCCTCTCGACAGTTGACCTAAAGTCCGATATTTCAAAACTCAAGAGGTACCGGCTTTAACATTCATCAGTCATATCTGTGTTTGAATATGGAAAGAATCTGCTGTTGCCAACTCTTTTGTCACTGCCCTTGGCAGCTTTTCAGACCTTTAATGACTACATTTCCATAAAGGCCTTGCAGCGACTAGAGGCTCTCTCGGCAGTGTAACAAAAAAGTTCCACAACAGATGCAAAACCAGAAAATTACACAATTAAAAAATTGGAAATAATGTGCTTTTTCACATTTAACTGAGGTTATAATGTGAGTGAGCACATACCTGCTTTTACTTGTTAAACAGCTCAACTCTCCATTTGAGGAGCTATGCTTTCTCTCCTGAGCAAGACACATTTACAGCATTGCTCAGCAGTTCAAGCATCTCAGAAAGATGCTTGGGATCCTGAAAGCCTGTTCTTGACTAGATACCAGTCTGTAATATCACAAGTTCTCAGAGCCCAAAGTAACACCTTCACAATGCTTGTTTTGTCCAACAAATGATGCACAATTTTAAATGATTGTATTAAATGCAGTAAATTATCACATTTGTAAAGCTGGAACTATGACAAGTTTCAGCAGGAAAAGCAGGGGAGTATATGTGAGTGGGGTAATGAGAGGATTGGAGGCAGCTGGGTGGACCGGGCAGGTGAGTAGGATGAGTGCAATCAGGGGAACACACACACACACACACACAGAGACACGATGAAACTAACGGGATGTTACATAAAGCTGCATACACTCACACACTCTGTATTTTGTGTTTGATCATGGAAAGTGACTCAAGACCACGTCTGGAAAAGGTACTTGAATTATGACACTAATAGCTGGAATTAAAAGAAATATCAAAGTCGGGTGACGTAGTATAAAGAGAAACAAAGTTCACATAGGAGGAGGCCACATGGGTGGATGGGTCAAACAAACAAGAATTTCACCCAGGAGACCACTGTTCATGTCCCATGTGAAACCAAAAGTTGACACAGAGGTTTTATTTTAAGATTTACAACTGGATTGTTTCACAAATAGCCAGTTTACAAGCTAATTTTAAGCTAAACCATCGTTAACCAACAGCCAATGGGTTCCGAGATTGCATTTTGGCCACTGTGTTCAATTTCTATTGTTCTCTACACTGATTACCTTCATGCAACTACGCAGACTACAAACAGGAACCCTAACCCTCTGATACCTAAACCTTGCCCCACTGCCTACAGGTTCTGCATTCACATGCAGATGTCTGTTTAGAGATTATTGGCAAATGTCTTATTCTGTCGTTGGATATTATTTAGTGCCGCTGTACGTAAATAAAACGAGCAAACATTCATTATAGTGATGTAATGGCCTTTTGTAGTAAGTAACATTAAACTGATAGAAGTATGTGTTGCATGCTTTTCTATCAACTTCTGTCTGTAATTATTATGAAGCAGGTCTAGGTGTTGTGAATGTATCAGCCTGTTTTCATAGACTGTGCCTTTAAACAAGCAGTCAGGACATCTAAACTCTGGAGTTGACATACACAGTGAGGCAGAATACTGACCAATCAGAGCTGACTGAGCTTTTTCGGGGAGCTTAAAGAGACAGTATGAGAACAATAATGCGTTTTTTTTAACATTAAAGCATGTTTACATGTTCTAGTAGAAACCCAAATTAAAAGTATGAACCTAAAAATGATCATGATAGGTCTCGGATAAGGCATGAGGTGGGGCAGTGACTTTAAGCAAAAACATGGAGAGATTCAGTGGTAACAAATGAATAAAAGTCCCCGGCATATTTTGTGAAAAGCTGCGACCTTCAGGGATTCCGTCCACAGGCCTAAAGAGTCTTCAGTTCACAGTCACCATTCAGTCCAGTGTGGTGTTAAGCAGCGTGGTGCACAGTGCTGCAGTGAGGCGGAGGCCTGTGATTCACAGCTTTAACCCAAATCAAGTTTTGATGTTCACAGTATCGCTGTCACCCTGCCTGCTTCCTGGTTGTCAGCTCAGCTGGCCTCTTTTCACAGCGCTAAAGAAAGCGAGGAATAATGTCGAGTTATCAGTGCAGCACGGCGGCAAAGAAATCAAAATGTCACGAGGAGCTTTCAAGGCTGTTTCCACCTCAGACGCCTGTCGCCGTTTCCTTCCTGCTTAGGTAGCCTTAGAGCGTGTGATAAGAGAGCGTGGACCCAATAACATCCACCTCCCATCACTCCACCCCCCCCTTTGCATTTCTCACTGCAGCTTCTGATCAACTTCTGTTGGTCAAAGGTCAATTTGCCTCTGAACATTCAGTGTTGGTTGGCAACATTCTGACAATACTCTAATTAAACTGAGATCAGTATCTCTGCCTTACAATAATAACACTCAGATTATCCTAAAACTGCCCTCCAATGTTTTGTTAAATGAAACTGAAGTATGCATGCTCATTTTGACTGTGACAGAAATATGTTTTTGCACCATTACTTTCTACTCCAATCATGAACAAACCCAATTCATGGAGCTCAATTAAATTCGATTGGATCTGCTTACTGTTTGCCAGTATTGATTTATTCCTATTGAAGTATGTGTGACGTAATGTAATGTAATATTTAAGTGCATGAAAATGCCTATATTTAAAAGCCTGACAAAGTAAATATTCGGGAGCACAAAATGATGTTTGGATAGCTACATGTGGCAAAACAATAATAAAAAAAACACTGAATTCAAATTTAAAATATGTAGTAGCAGTTTATTACAGCAACTCCTGCTAACTGTTTCCCTTCAATTTCTTTATTTTAATTAGTTTATCATTGTACCCTTTTGGTTTAATTACTTTTTGAACATTTCTGTGCACCATTGAGATTTGACTTGTTTGACTTGTGGTTTCTTGCCCTGTACAACTGTGTTCGTGGATCCAGCCGGCAGCCATGACCCAATTGTTTACAGCAAAAGCATTAGCATAGCATAGCATGGCTGACAGGACAAAGGAGAGCGTGAAGAAGAAGGGAGGAGGTCTAGCAGTATTCGTTAACGATAGATGATGTAACTCTGAGCACATCACTATTAAAGTATAACTTTGGGGTAAGGACAGTGAGCTGTTAGCCGTTAGCATTAGGCCTTACTATCTACCATGAGGCATATATTCTCCCCTCTGCTACTGCTGATGCAGCCTGCGATGTCATCCACTCAGCTACAAGTATAGGCTGCAGACACAACACTAAAATGTCCTCCTCCTTAACCGTGGTGACTGGCCCTGGGTCGTCCAATCTCCCAACATTCAGTCAATATGTCACATGCCACACCAGAGACAGTAAAATACTGGATACATTTTATACCAACACCAAGGAAGCATACAACTCATCAGCTCTCCCTCGCCTTGGACGATCGTAGTGCACCTCCTGCCTGTCTACAAACCTCTCGTACACAGGCCGCCAGCTGTCACTCCCGCAGTGAAAAGATGAGGCTTTGAAGGACTGTTTTGATTCAACTTGTGGGAGTTATGGATGTAACTAGGTTTCGATGAATCCTGGATGACCGCCAGATGCAGTGTTTAAACCATTTAATCCCATCGGGCACAATTGTAGCAGAAGGGAGCTTTTACCACTCGCAGGGCCTCGGTGTCCCTTTAATTACAAGGCCATCACTAGCCAATCACGGTGGGCATAACTTCTTACATATCTTTCAACTTGAACTCTTACTACTACTACTAACTTCTGCTAGCTAGCTTCAGCTTCACAACAGTGACGCTAGCTCACTGACCAATCACACTGCACGTTAATGCTGACGTACTTGTAGGCTACCTAGACAGCTCTGACATGTCAAACTAAAGATCTGATTGGTTGAAGACTATGACAATCAACAATATCGTCCCCATATACTTAAGCTGTAAAGGCTTCCTAGAGGGCCTCGGGCCTCTCTTCTTACCTAGAGACACGGAGGTGAAATCTGATTGGATAAAAGCTCTACTTAAAACAAGCTGCACTAGAAGCAGAGCAACTGAGGAAGACAGTAGCTGTGCAATGAGAAAATAAGATAATGGGAACAATAATTAGAATATATGTAGTGTATTTGTGAAAAATGATTAAATTATAAAATAGCTATAACTTTGTGATTCTGTTCAGGCCAGCAGAGAAGGCTTTGCAGGCCCTGACGGCCCACCACTGGGTGACGGTATTATCAAGCAACAAGGTCCACAGAGGGAGGAGGTCAGGGTGGATGGAAAACATTTTAAACATTATGACAAAGGTCTCCTAACCTTAGAAAATTTGGACATTAAAAAATATACTTTTTGATTTGTTATAACGTCAGATCACAGTAACCTGCAGACGAAAGCATGACAGTATGATGAGTGATTTTATAACCCATCAGTCCATATTGATCTAAACACAAAGGGGCGTCGGTTCTAAAATTAACATTCTTTCACTGTAACCGTTTCCCTGATGGGAGGAAATATAATGAAAGGAGCCACAGAGCCAGCAGGGGACCTGTTGAAATCACTCATATGGTATTAATAGCCTGAGAAAAACACTCATTCCCTAGACGGAGAAAAGCCTTCAGGACATAAAAGATTTAAACCAATCTATCCCAAGTCCTGAGAGACCAACAATCTTTTTTAGGCTCTGCATTAAAATATGATGATCTGCTGTATCAAAAACAGCAATTAAATCCAGCAATTTACGACTGTAAGCGACCGTGGCTTACTGGGTAGAGAGGGTTGTCCCCCAACCGAAAGGTCACCGCTTCGATCCTCGGCTGCACCGTGTCCTGTGTCGAAGTGTCCCTGAGCAAGACACTGTACCCCTAACTGCTCCCTGGGCCCACTGCTCTCTATATATACAGGGATGGGTCAAATGCAGAGAATAATTTCCCCACTGTGGGACTAATAAAGGAATGTTTCTTTCTTTCTTCTTTCAAAGCAAAGGCTGACACATTGTCAGAATCCATGTTACATCTAAAACAAGATCTGCTGATGCCAGGAGCCAATGGGATCCTTTGGTTTCAATAGGTTTTCAGAATACTAGCAGAATACAAAGTTGTAGAATTGGCTGTAGGATTTTCCCTATGTAATGGAGATTAATTGCTGCTGCAAACTAAGGCTACATCCACACTAATACGTTTCTGTTTTGAAACGCATATCTTTTTGGAGTTTGAAAATGCTATGGACAGTTTTAGTTTTAAAACTCTGTGGTTGTGTGGTAGTGTGGACAGAACTGGAGACCTTTGAAAACGATGACGTAAACAGCCAGTGTTCGCTACTTGATTGGGTTTCATCAGTCACTACGTGTCCTTCCCTGATTCGACATGTAAACTGGAATTACAGAACTAGAAGTACACTCAGAGAGTATCCTATTTCACAAAAGCCTATTCTTTTTGGTGGGTAGTGTTTTTTGGGTTGGTAGACGGTGTTCTTCATGAATTTGAGCTGGGAAATAGGTTAATCAATTGGACAGTCTGACATCAAACTCAAAACCTCCTTTGTGTCTCCAGTAATTATCCAGGAATAAATTGGCAAATGCTTGACCCAGTTGACTCCCTCTGCTTGATCGTTAACTAGGTCAAACATTATCTTGTTCTTCAATACATGGTGGTTATTCTCCACTTAACCCTGGCTCTGGGGATGGCCGGTTCTGAATTATTTTAACCTGAAGAGATTCCATGACTTTTTGTACTGCACTTTTGAATTCCTTTACTTGATCATGCTGTTAAACAATGGGTGGACTATGTCCACACGACTACGTTTGAAAACGCATATGTTTTGCTATGTTTACACTGAGCGTCCACACCAAGCCGGCGTTTTGGAGCACCGAAAAGGGAGGAGTTTGAAAACGCTCCAAAGGACAGATACATTTGAAAACTCCAGGGTTGCCTCTTCGTGTGGACGGTCGAAAACGCATACATTTGGAAACGATCACGTGTTCGCTATTTGATTGGTTCTTAGCAGTCACAACGCGTCCTTCCCTGATTCGTCACGCCCCTATCATGTTTCCCGGAAAATCATAAACAACAGCATTGATTACCGATCGACTGCCAAGTTAATTTAACATGGACAACTGATTACAGGCGTTGCTGACCTTGTTGTCTTTACTAGCAGCTGTTGTTCAGTTAAAGTGCATTTATGTGGAGGAAGCAGCTGTTATTGGAGCGATTAGTGAGTGGCGTGTCCAGCGGAGTTATCAGACCTACTGAGGGGACGTCTGAAGTCACTGTTAGCGGCTTTAGGGAGGGTGATGGACACAAAACGGAGGACTTGCCTTGCTTTATTAATGCACAACTATTGTGAAGTCCACACATAAAATGTAAAGGAACAACACCAGTAATTGCTCTCCAGTAGGACAGAGACTTCAGCCACCAGCAGAGCTACGAGTGAGAACAACAACGAAACCGAGAGGGAACGAGTGAGAGACGTGTGTTGACCACATTTATGGACCCATAATCTAGTAAACCTTTATGTGTAAGTGTTGATTTTTAAAGTAAATTTGATGTGAGAGATAGAGCAAGACCCGCAGCATTTTAACCAGTGGTGTATAGTAACGAAGTAGAAATACTTCGTTACTGTACTTAAGTCGTTTTTTTGGATATCTGTACTTTACTTTACTATTTATATTTCTGTTGACTTTTACTTTTACTTCACTACATTTTGCAAAGAAAACTGATACTTTTACTCCGATACATTTCCCCTGAAACCTTCGTTACTCGCTACAAAATCAAATCTATCTTTAGAAAAAAAATGAATCATGAGACCAACGTCGGGGACTGTGGTGGAACAGAGACTGCAAGCAAGCAGGTTTGGTGAATCAGTGGTCCGAGCTTGCAAGTTAAATCATTGGTTAATCACGTTAATGCGCAATTGCAAACAAGTGCTCTCAAAGCCGCGGTGTTTTGATTCCCAGTGATGCCCAGGATGCTATATGCTATAGCTAGCGAGCGACTACATTAGTATAATTCCACTCTACGATGACTGATTTCATGATGGAAGCAGAAATGGAAGCACCTGCTACTCCCGAAACAAACAACGGTGGTGACGAAGACCAACACCCGTGGATCGCTAGCGAGTTAGTGAGCTGAGGAAGTGTTGACAGTTGTGCAGCACTAGTTGGCTAACGTTAGCTAGCCACCACACCATAGGATTGACAGGAGCCGCGAGAGTGCAGCATTAGGGGAATCCTTCCCAGCTGTGCGCAAGCTGTGTGTGAAGCTGAACACACCTCTACCTGCCTCAGCGGCCTGTGAAAGGCTGTTTAGCATCGCAGGACTAATCTTCAGCCCAAGAAGAGTGAGACTGAATTCTCGCAATTTTGAAAACCAACTCCTTTTGAAGATGAACAGGATATTTTTCAGGTTCAAGTAATGACTGGGTTGTTACTTTCGGTGCTGCTTTAGTATTGATCATGTTTTGATATTTGAGTCATTTTGTGGATGATCAGATGGAGTTATGATGGTAGCAGTCGCCCAATTGCAGATTCAGCTTGAGCAAAACCTTTGCCTGTTGTGTTCAAATCAGGCCCATAGGAGTTTACAAGGCAGGTGTCCTTTCTCAAAATACTGACCTGATGCATCAAGTGGATATTTTTTGCTGAACACAATATTATGCATTTGCCCTCTACATCCTCTAGTCGGAATGAGCATACTTATAAACGCACTTTTACAACTCCTTCATAGCGTCATATTGCTTTTCGGAGAATTATGATGATAAATTCATAGTAGATGCAAAAGTATACTTATGTACAATATATTATGTTGAACATTGTTGCTCCTGGATGGATCACAGCCAACCCAATTATTTTCAACACAGCTCCATGTCCTTGGTCATGGTGGCCACTGCACTTAAAAGAATAAACTTCATAATTCTCAAAATTCTGACCCTTTGCTTTTTTATTAACAGCATTTACTTGTACTTTTACTTTCAATACTTAAGTACATTTAATACTTAAGTACAATAAATATCAGATACTTTAAGACTTTTACTCAAGTAGTATTCAAATAGGTGACTTTTTATATTATTCTTAGACTACTTTATTACTTCCTGTTTACACCGGCACCCACCCGCATGCCCAGTGTATGTGAATAGTCATGTCATATTTGTTTTCAGGTGTTTTAGTCTGGACGGAGATCATTTTGAAAACGATGCTGAAACGCCGTGTGGACGGAGAACGTTTTTGTTTAGTAGTGTGGATGTAGCCTTAGAGTCATCTCAATCTCAATGCTGTGTTTACTTTTCAATGATCTTATCTACTAAATACATTTGCTATGGTCAGGACGTATCTATATGTGGTTCGGCTATGCTCAACTCTCCATTTCCCCATGTTAAGAAGGTCAATCTGGTTGAGATCTTTTGCTGCTTTAGCTTTAATAGATTTTGGAATGGGTTTGCTTCCAAATGTTGCCACCAGCACGGCGTTGCCAAACAGCTGACACACTCCTGGCCCCAGCCTGTGTCTGTGCACTGTGTTGCACACTGCTTTACTCAGGCTTGCAGGGATGCCCAACCCAGTTTCGGACCCATTTTGCACTCATGTATGAGTTTGAGCTGAGCTCAATGTAGCCCAGGTAGACGACTGCATTGAAAATTTAAAACTGCTTGCCAGAAAATTGCCTACTGTGGATGAGAGGCCATTGCTCAAGTATTGGGTAAGTTTCAGTTTGCCTGTTGCCCAGCGTATATTCAAGGTAAGCAATTAAATATTTGATGGAATTCTTAAGAAATGTATTGTTTGATGTAAATGATACTCATTTAATGAAACATCATTGCCATTCACATGACAAGTGTGACCTGCGAAGGAGACGTGTAAACCATGCTGTAATTACCATGTTTTCACCTGTTTGTTAGCAGTTTATGTTGGCATGCACTCTGCCAAGTTAAACTTTTGTTGGTCAATTCTAATTGTCATTGTACTTATGTAATTATTGTTCAATAATACAGACCTCAGAGACAGGCTGCAGGGGAAAAGCTGACAGACTGTATGCCGATCAAATTAAATGGACAACCTGTGGCTGAGACGACTTACCAGAAAACCCTGAAAGGTGTCTTTGAACAACCCAGGGAAATAGCGTGTAGTGATCCAACAGGCAGTCTGTGCCGCAAAAAGTAAGGACCCCATTTCATCAGCTTATGTCTTCTCCTCAATGAGCACTTGAAGAGGGACTGAATAGTTTGATGCAACATGGGAACAATACTACTTTGCTTGCTTTCACCTACCGAGTCTTTGTTTTACTCTAGTGCTCTTGAAGGAGAAGACACAATTAAATTGATAATTAGGGTGTTTTGAAGTTGTATGAGGTACTTATCCATAGTCAGTGTATTACCGTTGGCACGCCTTAGTTTGGAGAAGGAAGAATTAATACCAGCATGGGAGCAAGGCAATGTACCTCTGTGGATGGAGGCAGGAGCAGAACATATTTTAGACACCTAAATGAACCAACCTAAAAAATCTATATCACTGAGTGCAGCCATATTTAGAATATCTTCCGACATGGAACTAAACTGAAAGTAAAACTTATTCATGATGTTTTGTCAACGGAGTCTTTTGGCTTTGAAGACAGCAGAGATAAGTTTCCTTTTAGTTCAGTTTCCCGTCAGAAAGGACTGTCTGACGGAAAGATAAAGCATTGAAAATATCCTAAATACATTGTACACTGAAAAGTGTATAGAATTTCAGGGGGCTTACATTCTTTGCCACATCAAATAAAACCACAAACTGGTTGGTCTCCTGTTGAGATCAACCACTACAGCCTGTGGCTCCTGCACACACTAATGCAGCTATATTCACCCAAATGACATGCATATTAAAGCTTAAACTAATTGGTTTGCAAACTAATCAAACCGGGGACAAATGCTGCTCCCTTCAAAAATAACTTCCCAAAAGAAAGCACAGTAACCAGTCTGAACAACGAAAGTAAAAATCTGTAATTCTCCCAAAAATCTATCCCACAATGCTAAATAACAACGGAACTGCAATCTTAAAAAAGAGCACCGGAACTTATCCAAGCATTCAAAACCACAAGAACAACAAGCCAGATTGGTCAGCAGCATACCATCAACAATTGACTATGCGTCACACTGAGGCTAGATTTAACCACGCAGGTTTGCATCTTCTATTTATATCAAAACACACATTTTATTAACCTAAGGTTTACATAAAACAATGGAGTGGGTATACAATGACAGCATTGACGTGTGTCATGTGTGCTGTGAAGGTGTTGAAGGTGCAAAACTAAAAGAAGCTGATGCAGGGTGGATGTCAGCTGAAGGAAGAGAGAGACAGGGAGCACAGGACTAGATTTTGTAGCCTGAGGGCCCAGATGAACTGCATCAAGGTGATGACCCTCACATGTCAGCCTGCTGAGGTTGGCCAAGACAGCCTCCAAGACAGTGGGAGGGGCGTTAATGTCAACCATGCATGTGACATAAATATTCAGAGTTTTTAGGCTGGTCTGAGATGAGCTGTGGACTCGAAAGTAGACGATTGCAGTCAGGAGAGTACCAAAAATCCTAAAGTTGAGCGGCTCTGGGTTGGCTTTACTTGACTTTAAAGGTGGAAGTTGCTGTGGAGGTGGATGCTATAGATATCCCACTATTGTTGTATGACATGGACATGATGAACACCTTCCGTGGCAGTATCAGTATACCTTTAAAAGTATGTTAGCAGTTTTTTAACGATTACTTGCAGGAGAAGGAGGATCGTTTCCATGGATCGTGGTTTTATCTGGACCCTGGTCTTGCCTCCTGCTGTGGTCCTGCTGACACCCACTGCTACCATCATCATTATTAGTAGTCACATTGCTTGCTATTGCCGATACCATTACTGCTGTTGTGTAAATGTGTAATATTGTTGATGTCAGATGTGTGTTCATTAAATACATTAAATACGATCTTGTCTAAAACATTGTGGAATAACGATGAAAAATGATGATGGAATTGTTGTATTTTAATTGTGAGTGGTGATGTAAAGCCAATTGGAGAGTTTCATCAATAGCACGCAGTAAAAACTCCCAATCAACTGGTGCTGTAGTTGGGCTGTAATGCTGTTTTGTTGGAAGTGTTTGCCTTTTTTTGTCTTCTTTTTTCGCACAATTGTTTGTATAATTACTCACACACAAACTACAATATTCACTGCAATATTTCCATGATACAATTGTACAATGATGAAATCAAAAAGGGGGAGGAATAACAAAGTCTGGTTTGTAGTTTGATTCATGTATGTATATGTAGAAGACAATGGCGGGCCGTGCATTTTATACCTGGGCCTTCACTGCTGTCCTGCAGCTGAAATACCACCTTATAACCACATTATGGCTCCACAGCTGTTATTCATTTTTAAGGCTGTAACTATGTACATCTTCGTATTAAACCGTTCGGTATGAGTCGTTTGAATAATGCTAGAGCATTTAGAAAATGCAAAAGCCTAAATTCAGGAAAATATAATGTTCTCAGCTGGTCTGGCTGTGGGATCCACTGTCACTCCTTAATGACAAGCTGCAACCCAAAGAGATTATCATAGGATTTTACTTTCACAACCTGAACGTTGAACGTACTGCTCTGCAATGGCTTTCCTCGTCTCAGTCAGAATGCCCATATTTGATTGGCTGAGCTGCATCATGTGATGTGATTCACTACCCATCAGCCTCTGCTGGCTGTTAAGTTTCATTTCACGATAGTCATGTGCTCGCCCACTGACCAATCACAGCACACTCTGCACCTCGCGGCAAAGCTACACATGGACACTGAGCGGCATGTAATGCTGACGTCATTATAGGCCGGCTAGCAGGCTCTGATAGTCAAAGAATACGCTCAACATGTCAAACTAAAGATCTGATTGGTTGAACACTATGACAATCAACAATATCGTCCCCATTCACTTAAACTGCACATGGATTCACTTGTGAGTCTGCAGGCATCGGGCCTCTCTTCTTACCTAGAGACACAGAGGTGAGATCTGATTGGATAAAAGCTCTACTTAAAACAAGCTGCACTGGAAGCAGAGCAACTGAGGAAGACAGTAGCTGTGCAATGAGAAAATAAGATAATGGGAAAAATATTTTTATAAATTATAATACATGTAGTGTATTTAAGAACAATTATTAAATTATAAAATAGATATAGCTTTGTGATTCTGTTTAGGCCAGCAGAGAAGGCCTTGCAGGCCCTGACGGCCCACCACTGGTAGAAGAAGATGGCAGAAGACATCAGCTCACCAGCTCTAGTGGACAGATGAACACTTGACTGGGCTGATTGTGCTGGAATCTACAGGTCTGTCTTGTCACCTCGTTTTCTCTCCTCTCTCTGCTCTTTGTGTTTGGAAAAATGTTCAAGTCGAGCACAATTACTTTGAAAAGCCAGAAATAAGTACAACCTCCCTGTGTCATAATGCAGCCAGCCAAGTCGAGTGTCAATCCAGTCAAACATCCATGAGAGCAGAGGTTCTTATCCACATTTTGGTAGTTAGATGGCGAGGGGACGAACAAAGGGAAATACACGTCTGATTCACAAATGCAAACTGAGTCTGGGGGTTTCCTGGATAATATCATTTACACCTCAGTGTGACCTATGTTGCATTTGTAACTGCAAAAGATCAACAGAGAGAGCGGCTGAGATTACGGATCAAGTTGAGATGCTGTTTCTGGATGGTTAAAGGGTATCTTTGGTATGTTCTTGTGTCTAATGGGGACAATCATCTTTTAAATTGGTCCAGTATTGAGGAAGAACGCCGCAGGTTCTAGCCGATAAACGGGCTGTAATGTAATCATATGGGGGCAACTGGTTTACGCCCCGTCAAGTGTTTTTGCCATGATAAGTTCTGATTTTCTATAGAAGTGTCTGACATAAAGGGAAGAATCTTGCAAAAATAATTTTGCTACTGTTGCAACAACAAGTACTTTTAGTGGATGTAATGTCACACTGAGGCTGCACTACCGCCAACGCAGCTTGCTTCTCAGCAGCAATGCCCTGAGACCAATCTCATAACATCCTGTCATTACTCGCTTCCCACTTAACATGGGAAAATTAATAATATGATGAATACCAAAGTTATCCTCGAAGGTGTGACCCCCTCCTGAGGTGGGCTCTCCTCACAACGGCTCTCTAGACAGGGTTCTCATCTCCACACAGAGACTACAGTCACATAGAGAAGGCAGGTACTTCATTCAGAATACACAAAGACAATATCAAGGTCAACTGTGTCCAAGTGGTCCCCAGTGTCAGTCAGCTGATCATTTTCATATTTGAATACTTAACCAGCATCTTTTCTTCTCTTGACAGAATGGATGATGTGCTCCTTTTCTTGGCACTGGGTTTTCTGGCTCTTGATTAATCAAAGCATCCACAAGGTGCAGGGCACTGCTTCAGATCCCTGAAAGCCTCAGGTTCACCGAGTGTCAATCACATGCAGATTTATTCTGTGAACAGGCACCACTAATACGCATATCAACTTGAACGATGACGGTTTTTAGGCAAATACAGTTATAAGAATCAGAAAGTTGATTCATTAGGAAATACTCCTTTTTATATTAGTGGTTCATGTGTCAGCACAATGAAATAACAGAACGTAAGTGAGAAATTAGATTTTATTTTAGACTTTACACAAATGCACAAAAACTCATTTTACAACTGTACTTACATCAAAAGTACAGTTATGTTAAACAAGTTGAATACACATTGACTCCAAGGATGTACAGAGCAATCAGTGGCTCAGACACAATGTACATAGTGCATATATGCATAGTGTGCTAACGTGTTGGGATGCAGTGTACATAGTGTGCAAAGTAAAGAACAGAAGAGATTAAGGCATGACACGTCAGTGTAATAGGGTGCCAGAGGCAGATCGGAGGGGTCCTGCTGTAGGGGTCTTGTGAGGGTTGTGACCTCATTTGCTTCATAGTAAGAAAAAAAAAGACGATGGGTCTGATTCAGTAATGTGTGTGTAGCCTTGAACTCTATTCAGCCTCCACTCATAAATTTGATAAATTTAGATTTGACTTGACCAAATAAAAAAAGATTACGATTAACCCCAATGACTCATGACTGCACCTTTAGACAAATACTTAACACTTTCCCAAAGCCCAAAGATTGAAAAGCATGTTATTTAAATAGTGTGACACAAATCAATTCATTTCCTAAATCAAATGAAGCTCTAGTGTAAGTTCAGACAGGAAGACTATTCTTGCATGCATAAGCCCGTAGTTTATCTCCCATACATCTGCTATCACTGCTCATGAATGCATACTCATTATGTCCTGGCTGTTATTGTTTTGGGCTGTCAATCACGATATCAGCTGGTCTCTCTAGCCAATAGCACAAGGACACGAGGACATCGTTAGCCGATCATCTTGCTGCTGTCTCTCTTAAATGATTGTCTCTCTACCTTCAGTACGCTCATGCTGCTGTTACGCAGCCCTCCACCTCATGATAAAGAAATTAGAAAAATAGGCATTAAATATCATGGACCCATGATTATATTCAAGATAGGTTTACTTAACAAGGTAATTTATTTAAGGTTTACTTAACAAGGTCATTTATTTAAGGTTTACTTAACAAGGTCATTTATTTAAGGTTTACTTAACAAGGTAATTTATTTAAGGTTTACTTAACAAGGTCATTTATTTAAGGTTTACTTAACAAGGTAATTCGCATGTAATCAAAGTTTGCTTTATCTAGTTTTGTCATTTTGTGTTGAATTTTCCTTGTATTAACAGATTTTTTTTTTGCCAATACATTACTTGGTGTTCACCGCATGCTGCTAGCATGCATGCAAACACTTTCAGCTAACTTTAGCTAGCGGACCGTACTCTCCTTTAGCTGCTGAGAGGATCATATTTGATATTGTTATCTTTCTTTCGAACCACGTTACCGTGTCGAGTCATTTGATTTTCGTAGCCACAGGATTGAATTTCTTAGCAATCAAATCAACAAGCTGAGTTTAGTTAGATGGAGTTAGCTTGGTCATTTGCACTCAACATAAAGGATGTTAACTTAATTCTGATATAATTCATGTTACATCAAAGGTCCGACATATGATGTGGGTCCGTGCATGAAGTACCATGTGTTCCAGAGGCTAAAGGGGGAGGCACCCAACCATTTCCTCTATTTATACACTGGATGATGTCATCCGTGATGTCATTGGGTCAGACCAAGTATGGGGGGCGGGGGGAGTAGAGCAGAGGTCTTCAACAGGGGGTCCGCGAAATATTTGGATGATTAGACAATTTTTTTTAAAAATTAATTATTATTATTTGTTTTCCCAAACATGAATCCGTCCATTATTTTAATAGTTAAGTATTGTATGCAAGATAACAGGTATCTTTATGCATGGCAGTGGCACTAATAGGCCATCACTCATTTTGTTTTCCACATTTATGTTTAAAATGAAAACATCAATGTGAATATCTTGTATGCATGATTATCATGCAATTGACAGAAAATGTTGATATTAGCATTGGTATCAGCTGACAAGGTATGTTTATAAATGGCAGTGTCACAGCCACCCTGCTCACTGTACCTTGCACATGTTTAAAATAAAAACATGAATATATGAACCTGTGTATTATTTGAATAGCTTAGTATTGAATGCACAATAAAGAAGTATGTTTATACAGGGCACCAGGCCCAGTTTAATATAAAACACAATTTTATACAATATATATAGTTGGGGGTCCTTGGCCTGAAAAACTTTGAAGACCCCTGCACTACAGAGTCTTAAGCATGATGGGAAAATATATTAGTTCCTTGGCATAAACACAAAATAAAAGAAACCTTCGTAGGTCGAAGGTTTGATCAATTCTGTATTAAGGGACATTATAGGTGGCGATCTTACCCTGCAGGATTCCAACCGGCAATCGATCCCCAAAGCCACCAGGTTAGATGCTCCTACCTGTGTGAGCACCATCAGGATGCTGAGCAGCACCAGGCAGAGGGGCAGGTCATGGTGAGGTCGACCCAGGTCTGTCAGCACTGCGCAGGGAATGGCCACCAAGCCCACCAGGGTATCCGCCACTGACAATGATACCTTCACAGAGTAAAACACACTTTTGGTCCTTTAGATATCTGCTCGTAGTTTTCCTTAAACCACAGGTTCGTATGTCACATTTTAGATGGGGTCGAAACAGGTTTCCTCACCAGGAAGTAATTGGTGACAGTGCAGAGTTTTTTGTTGCGGCTGACAGCCAGACAGACCAGGAAGTTGCCGATGATGGCCAGCACTGCGATGACGAGCTCGGTGGCGATGTAAAGCCCCCTCATGCGGGGTTGGTATCCGTACGGCATCTCTGCCGTACAGCTGCCCGGAGTCACGTTCATGACGGGAGAGAGACAGAGACTCCACAGTCATGGAAAACCTGGAGATAAGGAAAGAAAAGGAAACAAAACTTGAAAAAATAAGCGTTTTAACTATTTGTAAAGAAAGTCTAATGCAAGAAGCGTACAAATCTCCCACTTCCTTTATGTATTATTTGTTTCCATAGTGATTACACAGACTGAGGAGGAGAAGAAAACACATGAATGGAGAGAGGAACAGTGGTTGTTATGAAGCGCAGCATGTGGCCTTTGTGCTGACCAACTGACCGGTGAAATTTGTTCCTGGAAAGGGACAAAAACACTGACACACACACACACACACACACACACACACACACACGCAGACCCAAAGTGTTCACTATTTACACACACTGATAGGGATTCAAACCTGCTGCTCGTTGCCGTGCCCACATGTTAATAGATGGATTGTAAATGAACGGCAACAGTTTCAAATCAGCCGTACGTAACTTATTAGAGACTTGACACAAATGATTGCTGTGCTTATGTTATGGTTATTATAGTTTTGTTTGAATCCTCCCCTTGACTTGGAAGATTTGCAACACTCTCACCCTAATTCTCAGCTCTACCCTGATTTCAAGCTTAATGTGTCAAAATAATAATAATAATTTAGCCCAAATTGCAGATTAGGAATTCCCAGAAACATAGTGAACATAATAAAAGGTGTTCTCGCTGCTTTCTAAATGAACAGTTTTATAACATGAGCTAATGGGGCAGAGGCAGCAGCTCCGTTCATTTGTTCCTCTACATTCAGTTATTAGATTATTGGAACATCTGATAACTTCTACTATCACAGTACACGTTATTATATGTTCTAATAATCTAATTACTTCTACTGTGATAGTAGGCAACATCTTACTTCTACTATCACAGTACAAGTTATCAGATGTTGCCTACTATCACAGTAGAAGTAATTAGATTATTACATCTGATAACTTCTACTGTCACAGTACAAGTTATCAGATGTTGCCTACCATCACAGTAGACATCACACAGGCTCAAGCTGTGAGGTCACACTTTGGACCTCTGAGGTGGCCCTGAGAGGACCGGAGCTCTTTATTGCGTTCATCTTGAAGGGGAAAAAAACCACCAAAGTGCGTCCCAATATCCTGAGCTAGTTATTGAATCAGAATCTTCGTTCTTTAGTTCTTCCTGCACTGTTGCACCTGGCCGAGGTTCAGAAAGTGCATCCTCATGTACTGAGCCAGTTATTGAAGGATCGTTATTGAACCAGAAGAAAGGATGAGCGGATGAGCCTTTATCAGTTGAACACTCCCCCTCTCTCTGTAGTTCTTCTTGGGGGGAAGTTGGACTTCTGTGAGGGGGAGTGATGCCCGGATTAATTACAGGCTCTTCACTTGGAGCGATAAAGGAGAGGGCAGAGTTGACACATGAGGCTGCAACCTCTTTATGGATTAAGACTTCATGAACCTCTGAAAAGCTCTGTGTGTCGTCCGGACTGGACTTCACCTGGTTCTCATTTCTTCCCCTGAGAGGGCTGACAGCACATCTGTCCATCCCCTCTGTCTGTGATGTGTCTGGTCTATCCATGGAGATTGTTTCCCGAACCTCCTTTCCACATCTGAAGAACTTGCAGATGGTGTCGCACGTTTTGGGTCGTGTCAGGTGATATTCGACACAGGAGGCAATGCAGTTCCCAAGTTCTCGTTCCTCTAATTTCATGGACAACAGCACCTCGTTTGAATTGCCCCACTTCTTACACAGTTTCTTGAAAATGACCTTGTCAAGTTTTTTTAATGTTTTGGGATCAAAATCGACATCCTGGACTTCGATCCACGTTCTTTCAAACAGTCGCATAGTGATGGCTTCGGGGTCTGCAGTGGTCCAGTTCAGATCTGCTTCTTTGAAAATCCGCGAAACCAGCGCCTCTGCGAATACCTGAACTGACCTTTTCTTTAGTTCTTCCTGCGCCTTTGCACCTGGCCGAGGTTCAGCATGTGCGTCCTCATGTACTGAGCCAGGAGTTGAACGTTCGTTATTGAACCAGAAGTACGAATGATACTTAGGGTACATTTTGTGTGAGACGATCTTAACGTACATCTGTTCCATGAAAGACCACATTAAGTACAGTATATAAGAGTATCTCTCAGCGTGTGACTCACTGCAAGATGTTCTGCTTCTGATTGTTTCTGCGGTGATCACGGGCTTATATGTGAAGTCACTGATGAGGTAATCCCTAACTGAATTTGGGATTATAGCTCTGACAATGTTTGGGCAATAATCACTCTCCTTTTGATCTATGTATGACATGATTTCAACAGATTTGCGATCGCTGATGTTCATTCCTGTTGGAAATACCTTCTTATATCTGTTCTGGTCTTTTAGAATTACCCAAAGAAAGAATTTTGCTACATCTTCAACCTCCTTAGAGATTTCATTTTTTACAATATCATACTCAATGTATATCTTGTCCTCAATGATCTTGATCAGTAGATCCTTAATTTCCTCAAGGATAACTTTAATATTTTCAACCTTCCATACCATGCATGGTGAGGGCAAATATTTATTGAAAAGATGTCCAGCGTATTTATCTTTCATGCATCTCAATTTACCGAACCTACACTCATTTCTGAGCCAGCGCTCCATCATGTCGATTAAAGTAAAACATTTGTCTTTTAAATCAGAATACATTTTAATTTCTGGGAGATGTGTTTTATCAGTTATATCAGAGTTTAAACCGAAGAACATTTCCATAAAAGTGATTATATTTTTGTCCTGGTACTTTTTGTAATCACGCTCAACGTTATATACTTGACCCTGGAGAGATCGTTGGGGGGGAAGTTTCAGAATACATTTGATTTTCTGGGAGATTAGGTCGTTGGGATATGGTCTCCAGTTCGTGGTCCAGTGGGGAAATTTCTAGTCCATCCATGGTTTAATTCTAATCTTCAATGCGGTAAAGATTTCACGTATCTGCTCTGTGAGTGTAAAACTGACCTACCCGTTTGAAAAGTCGGCTTGTATAGCTTCAGGGTAGTCAATGTCTATCAAAGAGATCACAGGCAATCACGTGACGTCACAAAGGCTACAGAACGCAAACAACTGACCGTTCTGTTTCGAGCCTTTGTGACGTCACATGGGCTGCAAATTCCTGCTTCACGAGCTTGACAGGATTCTTCTTCGTTGGTATTTTGCGTCTTCTTCTTCTTCTGCTTTTGATTTCCCGGTAGATTGGATGCCGTGAGACACGATGCTGCCCCCTATAGTTCAGTGTTCATGTACTGCAATCCCACTGATGTAAACATGTCAAAATGTTCCTGTCAAGCCTCGTGAAGCGGGAATTTGCAGCCCACTATCATGGATTGGTAAATTATATTTGAAACATGAACCGTTAGCTTGTTATTTAGCCCGCTAGTGCTGCTACTTTACTGTGTTAGCTGGTGGCTAACGAAACCGTTCATAATCAATGCTGATGCTAATCAGGCTAAATGCTGATTTGTGTACTGTTGACATGTTTTAACCAGCGACAAACACGTGGTTCTCGGTCAGTTATTGGGGATAATATATATGTATGATATGTTATTGATTACACAACGTTTAAATTAAATTATCACCGCTGAATAAACTAATAATAAACAGCTGTTTATTGTTGTTAGTACAGTTGGTACTGTCTCTATCAGTGAGTACTTTCAGCTGTTAATGAATACTTAGTTAACTAGTTAGTTATGTTATGTATTAGTACTTAAGTGCATTTACTATTGTACTATTGATTGTACTATTGATTTCTTTTCACTCTTTTAAAAATATATCATTATCGTTTATTTTATTGCAAAGTGACTGTTGTTGCATACGAGGCCTCTAAAAGGGGCCGCGTGTTTCTATTGCAGGGACGTTTTCGAATGTCAATGCATCGAAATGACTGAAGATGAATCCATGATCATCGGATCTGGTAGGCC
This sequence comes from Anarhichas minor, assembly GCF_050575085.1. Lineage (NCBI taxonomy): Eukaryota > Metazoa > Chordata > Actinopteri > Perciformes > Anarhichadidae > Anarhichas > Anarhichas minor. The sequence continues at coordinate 4,162,528 of NW_027466464.1, forward strand.
CCTTATCAGGGAGAACCAAATGTATCCCAGCCAGTTAATGCTGCCTAATCTGACAATAATTCTACCTTTACCGCTGCTGTGCAATCGGCCATATTTCATTTGAATCCCAGTTACACACATAGCTGTTACATGCATGAAAAAACAGTATTCGCATTGTGGTGGAAAATTTCTAGGTTAATCGGGAGGAGAGAGTTTGTGTTCTCAAATCAATAATGAAGTCATCAGAAGATTCAAAGTTGTCTTTTTCCATTTATTCTCTTGCAAGAGGGAAGAAAGCACAGCAACTACGTATTCAGTAGACTGCATGAAACCTTCTTCAAAGTGCAATATTCAACATCATTTATGCATACAAAGGTTCACGCCTTTACAACTTCAGATAATGCGTCAAAAGGGGAGTAAAAGTATTTCAGACAAAGGATGTCTGTTAGTCAAGGTCTCTCTGTGTCTCCGTCTTACCAACAAAGAAACAGTGTACAAGATAACAGATAACAAGACACCTGGATACTAAACTAATTAAATGTTACTGTTCTGTGTCTGTACTTTTAATACTTACATTCTTTAAAACTAAGCATAATACGATAATATATTTTCCCATCACAGCATCAATTAGCAATTGGATTACAATTTGTGATTCGTGCATATGTAAATCATTGTAATGTTGCAGTAAGGGGGGGTCATTTTATCTAATTTTAGTCTTCACTACTTCGACTACTGCTGGAGTTAATTACAGTTGGTATTGATCGGCTCCAGTCCCCCAGCGACCTCTCTTAACAGGATAAACAGTTACAGATAATGGATGGATGGATATTTGGTATACTTTGTAAATACGCAAAATAAACAGTAACTTAATTTTACATGCAGTGATGTAAAAAGTACAATATCTGAAGTATAAAGTAACAGAAAATTGAAATACTCAAGTTCAAGTACAAATACCTAAAATTGTACTTGAGTAAATGTAGTTTCCAATAGTTATTGAGATATTTCAGGCTGAACTAAAGTGGTTAACCAACAGACATTGCTCTCCCTTCATCCACGTCACTAGCATGGCTAAAATGAAGGGATGAACGTATCAGCTCAGTTGCAGCCTGCAATGTATCTTTTTAAGCCAGCGTAACAATAATGAACTGGCTCTGATTATTGGGCGTTATCAGTTACGGATTGTCTCCGTATTTCTTACTTGGTTCAGTTTGGACGGATCAGCTGTCCACCCCCACTGTGCCTCCCTTTAGATCCTGCCACGCACACCCATATCAGAACCAAAAACTAAATCTCCAAGCCCCACTACAGCTGCTGGTGTGAGAAACACAATAAGGTAAATCGATTTTAAGATCTTCAGTACGCTCATGCTGCTGTTACGCAGCCCTCCACCTCCCCATCTCCGCCCAATCTTCACAGATTCATCAGCTTCATCAACTCATCATTCTATCAACCTCATCAGCCACCATCACCACCAGTGTCTGGACTCCACGGGGGGATTTATATTGTTGCCGCTCAGGGCAATCACAACTCGATCACAAATCTCCTCGTTGAGTTTGAAAAAAAGGATACCAACGATTATTTCTTTAGTGCAAAAAACCTACACAGTGGTCAACAGAAAAATAATTACAGTATGCCTAACGCGCAACATCCACTAGGCTGTACTGTCATGTAATATTGCATACCTGGCAATCCGTTGTGTCCACTCCAAAACCCAGTTTCTCTGCACCACAGGCTCCACTAACGTCACTCCCTTCAATGGAACTGAAAGATTTACGCCAGATTGCAGAGCATGTGATCCAGTGGGTGTGTTTTGACTTTCGAGCCTGACCCTAAGACGCAGTCAGTGCATCCAATATTTATACAAGGCTGTGCAGTTCGTTGTCATAATCTGTTCCTATCAAATCAATAAACAATCAGAAATGTCTAACATGAGCTCGCTATCCATGCCATTGTTCCAATCGCCCATATTGCTCCGAAAATACACATTCTACACACTCTCCCTGCAACAGACAGAGAAGCACATGAACAACGTTAGTTATTGTGCAGGGTGACAGTGAAGGCATGACCCGCCCTACTCTAAAAAGAGTGTTGCTGTCATTTTGCATTATAATCAGCTCTGTGATTGTGTTTGAAACATGGAGCGTGTGTATTTTCGGAATAGTGGCCATGTGGTTTCAGGATAACAGACCGTGGAAACAATGGGCAGTGCCCACACAGGTGGAACGAGAGAGTTGGTAATTACCTGTTGCGGAACGTACATTTACTCAAGTACTGAATATTTGAGGTACTTCTACTTGGGAGCCTATTTTGTACCCTCTACTCCACTACATTTATTTGATATATAAGTTACTAGTTACTTTGTAGATTCAGGTTATAAAATCAACTAATAATTTATGATCCAATATTAGAGTTCAATTATAGTTACACAGCAGTATAAAGGTGGAGCTAGTTGTTGAAATTACCACCTTTACCATTTGCAATATATTTGCTTACACAATAATCCGTTGATATTTATAATCCAGTGATATTACATATTTTACATGATTTCTTTTTTAAATCTTACTTTGGTGCTTTAAGTATATTTTGATGCTAGGACTTTAACATACTTGTATTTTTATACTGTGGTATTGTTAATTTTACTTGAGTAAGAGATCTGAGTACTTCTTCCACCACTGATAATACAAGTTGATAATGAAAGTAATAATATGAGTAATAAAGAGTAGTTTAATCTGTAGTTAATGTAAGGTTATCAGAGATCTGAGATCTGTTTAATATCCTTACCTCTCACAGATCTCCCACATGAATATCAAATGAATACAAGTATCACAAATGAAGCACAACAGCCTCCGATCTCACAGTTGATGATGAGCACACATGTAGGGCAGTACAGCATGAGTCACCCACAGCAGAGAGCCATCACCAATGGATGAATGTCTGACTTGATTAATAATTGCAACTTGCTCGTTTTCTGTGGAAAATATCCCAGTGTGTCACAGAACGTTGACATCGATAGCAGAGAACTGCAGAGAGACCTTTAAAGTTGAAAACTAAGACATTTGGTCTGACCGAAAGACGAGGGGGTTCCTTGGTGTCCTCGTGGACGCAGAGAGGATACAGCTAACTCCAATATGAAGATATATTGTACTATTTTTGTGACATTGCCACTGACATTCAGAAAGCAATCACGGTGTGCGTCCCGACTGAACAAGAAGATGAAATAGGCCAACGTGATGAGGACCATTTTGATGATTCAGAGCTGTGGCATGACAGAAAAAAACAGCGCTTGCTGTATATTGCACACTCTCTCCTGCTGGTGGCTAGGGACAGTTTGAAGGACACAGAAGTCCTTCTTTTTCAAAGTTATCAAGCGACAGCTTGCACACAAGCATAACATTTATGTTCATTCATTCAAAAAAGACCATATGATGCAGTTTGAAGTTGTGGAAAACACTAGTAGGTTGATCTTGAGTTAAAATACATTTTTTCTCTTGTTTCAAAGCACCACAAATGAAGTGACATATGTGTGCAGACAGACAGTCGTAATCCAGGCAGGATCATCACACACCCAAAGATGGTTGTTTCTTTTTTCATTGTTAAACTGGCTCACATTCAATAACCGGCCTGCTTGCACCAATCTCTCGCCCACCAGACAAATGTGTGTAGGCAGTGGATGGACAGAGGTTAAACTTGGCATACACTGTGTACCTCAGGGCCCTCATAAAAAGACCTCAGTGATGCCGACCTGCCAGGAAAGAAAACAGCCTTATTATTTCAACTCTTGTTATTCTGCTTCAGCACTGCTGCTTTGGTAGGATGACAAGTAGTGAAAGTATGTAGCCGAGTGAAAGATGCCTCACAAAGACCAAATCAGACTTGTTTATGAACTCGCTTCAAACCGCCAGTGTCGTCTGACCCTTCAATAAAGTTGTCAAGTTGTAAGTTAGCCTACTTGTCATTTATTAGCCTCATTTCTCCCATGGTGCTACTGTGTTTTGGCAAAACAACAACACACTGAGAGCAAAATGAGGACACGCCGCCAAGGAAGCGCATTGTTCAGGGAACACACACTTTCAAATACAATTAGGGTTGACATGACTGGACTAGACAAAGTGTTTGACTACATAGGGCAGCTATCCAACCCAAACGGAACTCTTTGTTCTATCGTCTTGATCGTCCTCACTGATGTGTACATCATAGTACATGCAACATTAAAGACGTTAAATGGAAGATCTTTGATACGTGAAATGTGAACTAGAAGCAAACGTTTATTTATTTGTTACGTAACTTAGGAACTAACAAAACTACTTCAGTAACTTCATAGTTTCATAGTTATTTGAACCCAAACAGCCATATTTTCCCAAACCTGACAAAGTAGTTTTGTTGCTTAAACCTAACTGAGTAATTTCCTGTGAAGACTGAAGACAAACAGATCTCAGTGAGATATTCAGCTGCTAGAAAAAGGTTTTTTTCTCTCTCAGCAGGTTGTGTAGGAGGAAAAACATCAGCTGCTGTTGTGGCAGTGAGAGGGGAGATGACTACACAAGATGTCAAAGTTCTCCCAAACTTGCAGTCATTAATAACTTATATTGTACTTTGCTGAACTATTATTTCCTAATGTGAGATGAGGACAAAAATTAGACTTCAAGGACTTTCCATTTTACTGAAACAGCTATAAAATGTGCAGTAATGGCATCAAATAAATGATAGAGATAGCCAATTAAAAGGTATTTGCTCATATTTAAAAAATAAGAAATAGCAGCCTACGCCACCATATAAAGTAAGAGACATGGCTTTGTTGATACCGTCTATCCATCTCCACTGTGTTTCAGGCAGCCCTCCACCGACACAAACACACCATCTTCACACAAGAAACAGAGCTATACATCAGAGAATAACTCATAATAATTCAGGATTTTTGGGGTAATGCATTATATTAAAAGATGAAGTAACAGATCTGCACCTATTTTGATCAATCCATCTGTACACAGGTCGCGCATAAACCTAAAGCATAACTGTTTCTATTTTCCATAATTGTAGTGATTACCCTGTTAGTCATTATTCAATACATGTGGTCAATTTGCAGTCTAATAATACTATCAATGCTTACAATCATATCTTCATAAATATCCCCATCAGAAGCATTAAAGTGTTGCATAAACTTCTCACCAGAATTTGATTCCTCCAAAGTGGGTCGTGATGATGCAGGATGGAGCTGAAACTGTCCAATCAACAAGTTACCTGTCAGTCCGTTTAACTTCCTGTTTACTCCTCTTGTTTGTTTGTAAAAAGAATCAGTGTGAACAGGATCCGGACCAGAACTAAAATGCAACAATGTATCATTTTTTCTCTTGGTCTGGATCAAATGAACCCAACTAGAGGTGTGAAAGCACCCTTAGCCAACCAGAGGTTCAAACAAACATTGCCCTGTCAGTTAACCTCATGGCTTCTTGCTTACTCAGGGTCAGTGGGTCAGTCCCAAGCTGCATCTGGTGACTGGACCCTGTTTCAAAGGCCCTAGAGTTGATGGACTAGGACAACCTTGTAGTTCATGTCCTGCCTGGAGAAACCTGGACCTTCCAAACTGGGGAAATAGTTGACAAAAGCAAACTTCCTCCACAGGGCTGCAGTGGTGCATCCTAATGATGATCGCCATTATTGACAATGAAGGAATCAACATCGACTTTCTTTCACTTTTTAAGTGAGTGTGTCAATTGTGAACAGCTTTAAAAGGATGGCAGAAAGAACAGAGAAAGTGTGGACAAATCCAATTTGGAAGCTAACACACCATTAATTCAACATTATCCACATCATTAACTCGACAAGCGATGAGATTTAAATTGAAAATTGTACCTACAAACAAGTTAGTTTTTGGCTGAATTTGTCACACATGCGATATGGTGATAAAACACCCTAAGAGATGGGATTTAGGACCTTACACATTTCAATGGAGATGACTCAAAATTCCTGAGCCAGTAACCATGTATAATATTACTGAAATTTGTTATTAATGCAAGAAATGCAGGGTCCTTTGCAACAGAAATATAGATGAAGTGATAAAGGATATACAACTTTCCCTTTAATTTAAATATCTGAGCATTAACACCTTTAATATAGTATTTACATCAAACCATCAGCCAACACTCTCCATCTTCGGCCATTCTGTATTTTCTACTCGTAGTTGCCAATCCTAGCACACATTTAGCAGGGGCCCGGGGCCGAGAGAGGCTGCACAGAAAGCTGGTGGGGCTGTAAGAAAATAGAGCTGCTGCCGGCTGCAGGGACGGCGAGCAGCAGCTGGGGGAAATCTGTCTGTTACAAAAGTCTGTTGTACTCCTGGTACCAAACTGGTGGAGTCTAGGGGTGGGGAGCGTCATTTCTTGCTGCGTTCACTTGGACATCAGCATTTCCCTCTTGTCAATTTCTGACCAGTCACAACTCTTTATATATATTTTTGGTGTCTGTGGTGACTTTCCGGTGCCTGCAGTTGAGCTCGCCGCATCTCCGTTGGCTCCGGCGTTTATCCACCTGTGTGCTTTTACCCCAACCATTATTTGAGGGTTTTCCACGTTGACTTGGCATTCATTTACTGTGCACACAAATCCCTATCCACCAGTCCAAATTCACTTCTGGCTTGTGAAAGTGCCCTTATGACCCCTCGCAGACTCGTTAAATAGTCGGGCAAATTGTCAGGACTACCTATTGTTGTGCACCTAAATGGATGAAATTTGGACCCCTCTCATACTAATTGGTCGAACTGTCAAACTAATCATTTATTCGTACTTTCTCTTAATGTTTTCACCAAAGTATGATTCCGTGCCCATCAAGTGTTTGCACGGCAGTATGAGTCTACTAGCAGTGCTGCCGTACATCCAGGTACACAGCAGGGTCTAACTCTGTGCGGGGAATGACAATCATGGGAGATCTGTTCACCATTTCATGATATTCTATGAGTTATCCGCTTGTCTATGGGAGGTAATCATTAGACAGTGGCATCCAGTAATTGACATTAGCCTGGGTTTCAGATACCGATCAGAACCACGGAGGTTGGAGGCGTGTGTATTCTTAGCAGCCGGTAACACAATCTAAATGTTTTCCACGGCCTAACGGGTTGGTTCCACAACAACAATATTTTTGAATTTAGAAAGGCATGCATATTTCATTTGCACTAGCAGAGTATCAATCTCTGCCACATGGCATCAACAGTGGGGATATTGATTCAGTTTATTTTCTCATCTCAGAAATGTACCATGGGGCCCGTGTCTGCCGCTGCCGCTACCCCACGCTGTTATCTTTCTGTTTGTGGAAAGAATAGCCATGAATAATTCTATAGATTTTCACTTTACATGTTATTTATTAAGGTTGATTTAGAGCTTTGGCTGTATGTTTCCCCCCCCCCACCCCTCTGCAGACAGACACAGCTGGTTGTTGCTCGCTGTTCCCCGTCACTGTCAGCGGCGACATGAGCTCCATGTAAAGTCGTGTTAACACCACGTTCAGACGCACATGTGGAGGAGCTGCCAGCGATGTGCCAAGCGTGAGATGGAGCAATGCACACACCGTAAACAACACAGGAGCTGTCATCACCCCCCCACAGGGCTCTAACTCCATTCAGGACCCAATAACTGAATCATCTTCTCCCAGCCATGCCTGTGTTTATCTCATGTGGCTCAGATTGCATGTACATTGCTGTTTTCTTACTGTATGTGTGTGTGTGTGAAGAAAAATAAATGGAAAGACTCTGAAGGCACAGGTTGTTTTCTTTCTCCCTCACACATTCCATCCAACCTGGAATAATCTGCAGAGCATGTTATTTCTTTTTCACCTGCTCTCTGCTTCACTTAGCCAACGTAGTTAACACTGGGAGCCGCCTTCACCATCTTAAAACTAGTATCAGGCTTGTAATGCAGTTCAGTTTAACTACTGATCAAATATAATTAAGAAATTATTACACACAGGATCCATGTGTGTATCATTTCATCATTCAACAATCAGTTACTTATTCTGACCGACAGAATATTACAACGTTGACAAACCTCCACAACAGAGGATCCTGGACACATGTTGTGTGTGACTTTAAAGATACCTTCTATTTGACCTCTCGTGGGACAAAAGAACAATGTTTTTATGAGCGGGTCTCCATTCTGTTTGTATCTCCTGCACAAATGCAAGAGTGTGCTGATGCACAGGCACTGGCAAGTGGGCGACGGTAAGCGTATCACTGCCAATTTTGTAATGCCCTTCTGCTTAAATGTGCCACTCAAACACGTGTCTGTACGTGTTCGTGTGTATCGGGGGGATGTGTGTCCTTATTTTATGAACCGCTCATCCGATCAACTTCATGCTTAATGGGTGTATTGCTGGAGGCCCAACGCCATGTAGTGTCAGATGGTGCCACCATAATAACGAACTCTACATCTTGGCCTCTTAACTTTTGAACTATAAGAACGAATGTAGCTTTCTTCTAGCAGCTCGGGATGGCCAACCCACTGCCTGATAAAGATCACAATGATGCTTTCTAAAAGGAATACCAGTAATAAACCAAAGGGCTGAGTGATAACCAGGTTCACACTTACTCAAGGTGGTAGACGCAGGGTGCATATAAATAGTGTCACCATAATGAAGTACACACAGGAAAGTAGACTGTACTAACAGCTTTCTATTTTGACTCAAATAAAATAATCTATGTCTAAAATCACCAATATTTAGTAAATTCCCTCCAAAGAGCACGATCCAGAGACCTGCCTATATATTTAGTTACGATACGTTTAAGCTTTAGAATTTAGCGCTGTATCAATTCAAAAGCTGTCTGCACAATAGAGAACGCTCCTCCAAATGTCGAAGCAGATGAGTAAAGCACAATATCATCAGCATAGAAATGCACCTTAAAGCTATTTCAAAAGAGACAATATTATTCATATACAGGTATACATTTTACCATGTGGTACACCTTTAGTTACCTTCATAAAAGTAGATCAAGGAGAGTCAGCAACAATACATAGGGTTCTATTTGTGAGTATTTATAATGTAATTCCTACGCAGGAACACATTAATCTGACAATTAACCAACGATTCAATGGTCTTTGCTAAATAAGGAAACTGAACGGTAATTATTAATCTCTACAGACTCTGCCCTTGTGAAGTGGAAATACATCGGCACAATCCACGAGCACCAAGAATATCAGCACCAATAGAGCGAACTTCACTTTCATTACAGAGAGTAGACTAAAAGAGAAAAAAACAAGGATTTCTGTCATATCAGCGCTTTGGTCCTGATTGACTTTAATGAAAGCATTAAACATTTCCACCTCGTCATTTACAGGAACAGAGTCAGACTGTAACTGGAGGGGATATTCTTCATTTACTTAATTTTTGTTTCTCAACAAGCATTCATGTGTGAGGAATTAAGATAATCTGCAGATTTAGCTTTTCTGATCATATTTATACATCTATTTCCCAGCTGCCGAGAACAAGTTCACGTTCATGTTCATGTGAAAACCAAACAGTATGTCCGTCCTTTATTCCTAGTCTCCTAAAGGGTGCATGTTTGTGGAATTAAAAGCATTGGGGAGATATGTAAGGGCCAGGTGTGGATTAGAAATGAGGGACACACTGGTGAGAATAATTGAGGATTAGGAGCAACATTTCACACTGGGACATATTGGGTTAGTTATTAATTGTGTCAGGTTTAGATTGCTGCACATATATCTGAAAATATCAGACGTTTTTCCTCATCGAGGTTAAGATCACCCATAATCAACATTTATGTAGCTGTATAGAAAATATATCCACTATATAGCGCAGGAGCTGGAAGGGGTCTATATGTCCCTATAACTGTCACCGGGTTGTGTTCCCCAAGAGTTATTGACAGAGCCAGACATTCATACTCTTTTGGAATAGAGGATGAGATAACATTTAACATAGATAGCTACAACACCACCTGTCCTTTTCTGTCTGCTCTAAAAAGATTAAGAATCTGGAACACATTTCGTTAGCCAAGAAATAACTCAAATATCAGGATTAGCCTGAGGCATCAGAACATTGACACAGTCCAATTTAGAGACCAAACTTCTCCATTCACGTGTAGCAGCCCAAGCCAAAATGTAAAAACTGATGCCGATTCTAAGAGAGGAGGTTCCGTATCAGCAAATACAAATGAACTAGACTTTATTATATGCACAGATATCACATGGTTAATGGATATCACATTGGGTCTTTGATTGGATCTGTGAGTTCTCAAAGAGAAATGCATTGTATTTCCTTATTATAGGCACAAATGCTAGTAGGCCTCTCATGCTGGCTTGTGCAAATTATAAGGAAGGGTCAGGTAGGAGTCAGGAAGTGGAAGGAAGAACAATTAAACAGATATGCTGTTACCTTAGTAGAGCACTTCCATACTGCGGCCAAGACACATGGAGATATTATCCAGCAGAAAGAGATCATCTTGGTGGGTGTATTGCTGCAGAACAAGTCACGGAAATGTAAACGTGAATGTTTCTAACAACAATCCTATTTTACTTTCAAAATAAAAGCCGTCTGTTGACAGAATCCCTTCATTTGTTAACACAACCGTTCCATTGCTGCGTTCCCTTCCGTTCCTGCGTTCCGGTCCGTTGCTGCGTTCCGTCTACGTCTGGAGGTGGCAGGTCTCCCTCTGCCACCGAGATGTGAGTTATTGGAGGACAGCCGTGGGTCTGAATCCGTGGTGGAGATCGGCGGGTTTGGCTGCGTTGAGCTGCCTGGACCCTCTCGATGGCGGTTGGCGGCGTCTCGTGGGCAGCAGGTCGAGTGCTTCCCTGGGCTGTACGGGTGGCCTCTGGGGAGACGAACTGGTCGTCGTCGTCCGATGGCCTGATGGACGGCAGGTCCATGTTTTAGGCGAGGTAAGGTTTCTTGTTTTTGTTTTCTCTGCGTGGTGTTCCGGTTGCGAGTGCGGAAAGCGTGAGCGAGCCGGGGCTTAGAGTGGGTAGGTATTTATAGGAGTGTGGCCGGAAGCGGGGGAGTGGCTGGGGCGTGGCCCTGCTCCTGAAATTCAGCTAAGTTTTATCTCCAATTTAAGTGCCTTGCTTAATGACACAACAATAGAGGTGGTGACAGTGAGCTCAAGCTGTCTGATTATTTGTGATTGTGGAAAACACAGTTGCCCACACTGTTCCAGAATCCTCTGACCATTCGACTGTGGTGTGTATAGCATATGGTCAATGTTATTACCACTCACCCATTGACTATCATCTAAATGTTGATCCTAAGGACATTCTTTTCTCATCAGGAGATGGTCATCCCTTACAATAAAGCCCACAAAACATGTAACTACCTAATACTATACACACATTGTAATGTAATGAACGGCAATGTGTTTTTCTTAGCTTTTTGATAGATGTAGACTACAGACTATCTTAAAGTGTCAGGTTGAGTGTAGATCACAACATATTTTTTATTCCATCGCTGTGTATCTCATCAATCGAAGCCTGTTAATGCAGCAGTCAGCAGTCTGCAGTCGACTGCCAGGCTACCGCCAGTCTGACTTTGTTGATGACACTACAACCCTGTTGTCTGTTTGGGACATTATATGCTTGTAATCGTCAAACTGCATTCTCGGTTCTCACTTTGTGACCATGAATGACACAGCACGTTTGTATCTAGTTTCTGCCATCGAGCGTGCACTCCTCTGCTCGGTCTGATTTATGAACAAAGTCACACTGAATGAAGCAAGACTTTAATCTTTAAGTCTTCCTTCTCTTACAGAATCTTTCGTGAAATCCCTCCCAGGCATGAAACCTTCACAGATGTTGGCTCGTCCTGCTGAGATCTGATTTGACTCGGGTTGATAACCTGGCTCCAGACTGATTTAATGAGGAAAAGTAGATAGCAGAAGTACACTTACTCAAGTATTGTACTTACTTGACAGACTTTTCTGCCTTTCTTCTTCTACATTTCAGAGGAAACTATTTGACATTTTATTTCACTACATATATCTGACAGCTATATTAGACTCATATATCACTGTTGCCAAGGAAAAATCTTAGAACTCCACAGTTTTCCAAGAAAAAACGCCTGCTTTTTTATCAACCATGCATTTTTGATGAAGAAATAAGAGCCCTCTCTACACCTGAGGAGGACCATGTTCTCCTTCAAGTGATTGAAAAGAAGGGAAAATCTCCAAAATTGCCACCACAGAGTTTTCATCCTAAAGTGACCACATGAAGTAGTCTGACTTGGCTTCATCTGTCCCCTTTAGAAACATTGAATGCTGTCCACATGTTAATGAGTCAGTTTCACACTGATGTGAATGATATGAATGAGTACTGGATTTAGCTATCAGTTAAATATGAGCGTTCCTATGGAAGCCCAGTATTCATGTTAGATGATCAATAGGCCCACAGTGGCATGTCTTGTTGGATTAATACTATTGTAGATGTTGCCAACACAATCCCTGTTAGCACACACTTCAAGTCTTTAGCCTACAGAACATGTCCTGGAGGAACCTGAGGGCCTTTTGGTGCTCCTTCATCTTGTTCCTCCTCAGTGCCATTACTGGGTGGCAAGAGGACATGAAGACAAACCAATAGTCCACCTGCTCCAGGAGCCATGCTGTAATCAGGTAAGAGGGGGTGTCATTGTTCTTTCTCCACCATGTATTTTGGGCCAGCACTTGTTGCCTTGCTGAAGACATTCATTGCAGCGCCCACCTTTCATTTTCAAAGCCATCCCCTCTTAAAAATCCACAGAATCTTTCAATTCACCAATTGACCCTTTATTGGAAGAGAAGTTCTCCTTCTCTACTGTATCTGGTGGACGTCTGTCCACGGACCAGGGCACTCTTCAAGTTCTTCACCAGATGTGGGACGTCTTTCATGAAGCTCCTGTCTGGTCTTGCTGGGTGTGGATCAGACTTTTTTCTGGTCCTCGATAAAGGCCTTCCACGTTGCCCGATTAGGACAATAAAGTTGAGGATGATCGGCTTGTACTTTGCCCCATCAGTGGAGTTGCCACTGTAGTAGTAAGCCTCTACTTGCTTCCACCGTGTCGTGCTACCTGCCAACATCAAAACACACGCTCGTTGCCACTCCTGTGTGGACGGATAACGTCCCGTCCCCATAAAGCTTCAATGTTTCCAGGTGTAGCGTTAGCTCATCCAGAGTCAGCACACACGCCTTCTCTATTTCTGTCAGGCCAGCTACCTCCAGCTTTAGCATGTCAAACAGCTTCACTAATACTCCTGGTTCCATCTTTATGCTGCAGCCTTCTTTGCAGGGTTCCGATGTCAGTGAGAGGAATCTCCATGCCCTGGAGCAGACTGTAGGCTGTTGAGCTTGTGGCATAATGGAGTTCTATGGCCTTTTTAATAATGTAGTTTCTTCTCATGTCACGGCCCTTTTACTCTTCGTACCGATCGCTTTTATTTGATCTTTAGAAAATATTGCAGCAAATTTCTTTTACATTAAATTTTAGTAGGACCACATCCATTCTTTTCTGTCCTGTTAGGGTGCACTGTGTTTTTCTTGTCTGATCTTTTTGTTTTCCTCCCTCAGGATTTTCTTTCTGTCTCCTGGCTCACTTCGTCCCTACACACTGGTTACCAGCTAATTGGCTTCTGGTATGTCTCTATCCATCTCCTCATAGGCTTCACCTTATTTGTCCTCTCTTCCCTCACTTTCTCTCCCTTCAGTCATAAAACATCTCAGGCTGTGATTAAATAGCTACAGATGCTACACTGTCCACTTGATACATCTGATAATAACCACAAATTTAAGCATTTATCCGTGATTCTTTCTGTTTGCTCCTGGAGGACAAATCACATGTATTTGTCATACACACACATATATGCGCATAGTGAAATTATTTTGTGCCAAGCTTTAGAAAGCAACTCACAAATAAATAGAATTGAATATTTTACAAAATAAATACACTGAAGCAGGTCCAGGTGTTCAGATCTCCTCTTGTTCCTACTGTTGCACTGAATAGGATTGGTCCATCTTACTCTACCCTAGCACATACTCTCACACCCTTTGCTTTACACAAACCAAAGGATCTGTTCTCCTTGGTGTTGGAAATGGTTGACTTTTGTATATAGAAGCACTTCTGTTGGGCTATTCCCTCTGACCTCTGCCATCAAAAAGGCCTTTTCGCCCAGAGAACTGCCCCTCACTGGATATTTTCTCCTTTTCTGACCGTTCTCTGTAAACCCTAGACATGGTTGTGCATCCCAGTAGATCAGCAGTAGATGAAATAGTCAAACCAGCCTGTCTGGCACCAACAACCATGCCATGATCATAGTCACTTACATCACCTTTCTTGCCCTTTCTGATGCTTGGTTTGAACTTCAGCAGATCGTCTCGACAATGTCTACAGGCCTAAATGCATTGAGTTGCTGCCACATGATTGGCTGACTAGATATTTCCATTAACAAGCAGTTGAACAGGTAAACCTAATGAAGTGGCCACTGTTGTGAGAGAGAGAGAGAGAGACGTTTGGTTCTTCCAGATCTCAAAGTGAAACTAAAAGAAAGAACAGAGTAGAAAGTTATGTAGAACAAGAACTATGTATGTTGAGAAGTATTTGTATACCTAAATGCACTGTGAGATCCCACCGGTCACTATTGTTGCAGTCAACATAGTCATTCAGTGACCACACTGAAAAAAGTTGAGCAATTGCAAACACCATAACGATGATCTGTACCAAAAATGTCTGTCCTATCTTAATCATAGGATTCTTTAATAACCTGTTGATGCAGCCATCCTCTTGCAGCTTGTGAAAGATTCAGAAGCAACGAGTGTACGGGCAGAATACTAGCAGACAGGTAAGCAGACAGGCAGGGAACCCGTCCAATCATTACATTCAGTCCGTTCAGTCCGAATGGAAAAATGAAAATTGGACGGGATTATTACAGTCCTGCGACAGCCAAGGATACAGGATTGTTTTCTCTCTTTTTTGACAGAGCATTAGATGAATTGAATCAGAATGTAATGAGAATTTCAACAAAAATGTTTTTGAAGATTATTACCAACCCTGCCTTTAAGCCTTTAAGTCTTGCAGCACAATTATTTTATACAAGCCTTATAGAACAATAACACTTATATTGTTGCAAATATTAAATTTGCATCATAAACTGCTGATATTCGACAACATTGACCTCTAAAACTTGCGTACGTTACCGTTTATTCTATATTTGCCCTGGGTTATATATATTGCTCTTCATTTTATACATTATTCCGTACGTTACTCTGCAGTTTAATGCTTATTGGACTTCTGGTTAGATGCTAAACTGCATTGTCTGTCCTCTGTGCAATGACAATACTTGTGCATGTTTATGTGAATGTCTCAACAGCAATTATGACAATAGAAGCACAAGAAAATATGAATGCATACATACTGTAAATGTATTCTACGTTGCTAACTTTCCCCTTCCCTCCTAAAATGACATTTTCACAAAAAACTGATGTAGAGACAGAGGTTTATTCATTCTAATTATGTTTTTTAATGTTTTTGTGAGCGCTCCAATTCTGTGGGTGTGCAATGCATAATTACTGGAATAGCCCTTTAAGTTAAGTTAAGGATTTGAATACTAATTTCACGCTAAGTGATGACTAAATTTACGAGCACTTATGAAATGTGAAAATGTTGAAAGTTTGCACAGAAGTGAAAAGCTGCAAACTATGCAGTGATTGGATGAAGATGTGTTAATTCTGTGGCACTGAGCCACAGTCCAGTGTGTGTTATCCGCCCTACGTGCTCCTGTGTGACCGTCGTGTTCTGGTGTGAAAACCTCAGCTGCTGAGCAGGAACAGAAGTAGAACTAAAGCACAGGAAGGCGAGTGTGACGAGCGATTATCTCAGCTGTCATTCACATCTGAAGGTCAGACGTCACGCTGAGTTATTAGCAGCCTGGGATTGTATGCACTAATACAGTCCAGCTGTGGTTATTAATAATGACAGTAATATTAGGCAGTCTGGTAAAAAGCCCCTCCCTGTTTAAAAGATGTCTTGTAATTAGTATCTTACTGTGTGATTGATTGTTGGCTTAATGATCCTTTGATAGATGGTTAAATAGGTCATTCTCCCTGATGATGTTATGGATACCAATAAGGAAGCTACTTTATTCCTGTCATGTTCAGTGTCGATTGTATTCAATGCATAATGTGTGCAACAAATAAGACAACTATGTGACAGCTATTAGTGTTATGTAGTGTGATGAAGGCGTATCTCCTGCCGTCGCCATACATCTTTGAATCTCTCTGCATGACGGCATCACTGTAATGACGAACAGACTGCTGCTGAAATGTGAAGAGTGTAATCCAGGCTGATAACAAGGTAAAAATGAACCTGAGCACAATCAAGCTATTTCAGGCCACATTACAAGGCGATCACATCCCCGCGCAGACTTAGCTTTCATGATAGAGGCGGAATAATCAGCCGCTTGAGATAAAGCCTGGGTAATCTATCATCGGACAGCAGGGCTCTGGGGTTTCCAAGCCGCAGGGGTGCAGGGGCCCTTTATACTCCAAGAGGACGATCCATCATTTAACATGCTAACAAGGCGAAGGGTTTTAACATGAAAGATAATGCAGGTGCGGCGTTATCGGGCGCTCTCAGAGACCTCTGCTAGCGCTGATGGGAAACGCTCCCTTATCTTCATCCGAGGGAAAACTGACCTTTTGACACCGAGAGAGAGCCCTCAAAACAAAGTGTTCCACATCCAAAGTGAAAACTTAACATCTCGTGGTAATTAATGAAAACAGTTTAGGGCCAGGTCTGTGTATTATTTCTCTTATGATCACATGAATTGAAGCAATTTTACTCAGAGATCTAAGACAACCTAAGAACATACAGAGACATGTACTGTGAATCAATAAAAGGCATCAAGTAATTGTTCTTTTCATTTGTCTGTAAAGCTGCTTTGCTTTATGACACGCAAAAGTTGAGCTTTTCTCAACTTTCACCTGTAGTTCTGGTGTCTCTGTAGCTTAGTTTGAATTCATACAAGTATGGCAAAATGCAGCACACTATGAGTACCCGATATGACGGTCAGAAAGTTGAGTGTGGAGCGCTGGACACCGTTAACAGTTGCCATCTTGGCTACCTAACGGAAGGTGAGGTTTTCAGCAGCTGTCGAACACCGCACTTTACAAATTACAGTTAAGTACCACTACACTGTTGTCGGATAGAAGCCGTAATACATTTCTATTGCGTTAATTAAGCAGTTTGTAAGGATTTAGTACCACAAACAGTAACACGGCTAGCTAACAGCGACGATTGTCAACACTACTCTGTCGAAATTCACGCACTATGCAAATACACAGTGTAATACATGGAAGTTGAGATAAATTGAGATACAGCACTGGTCCCATTCACAATAAAAAGAAGCCTGCTGTTGTCAGTCTGTACATCTGTATGTGTGAACATTTACACCCTGGACATGTTACAATCTCATCCATAGTGATTCTCAGTTTTGTGGCAGTTTTTCTGTCACTACAGTTTATGGAAGTAGCTGTTTTTGTTCTGGCTCTGGCACCGTTAGGTAACGTCCTCATTCTTCATCCTGCCAACAAAGCTGATCAATTGGTCAATTGATTCTCCAACCACGGGAAGCAGACGTCGATGAGCACAATAACTGCGGCAATGATTCAGAGGTCTACTTATATCTTCAAAACATTCCCAGAATGTTACACTTTTGGAAAGATATCGTTTTTCAGAATCATAACTGGATGTTCTATGAGCATTATAGAGAGCTGAAGCTCTGCCTAGCCTCTGTTCCACCAGCTTCTGTCTCAATACAAACACTCACTGAGGGGTTCACTATTCATTTTCTAAGATAAGTAAGTACCTTCTGCTATGCGTTAACTTATAGATACATTTTACACAATATTACCTGCTTTCAGTGAATTATTTACGTTATTGATGTAAAACTTGATCAAAGAAGGTTTTAATACATTCAAATGGGCAAGTTTAAGAAAAGAGAGGGATGAAATATGGATTTTCCAAAGGCATCTCAATGTCTGAAAGAGATATGAACAGTTGTTCATTTCCTGAGCGTCCATCCATCTGTCCTTGGTGTACATCCACCAAATGTTGGGAAATTAGTCTGAAAATAATATTTCAAGGACATGCTTTTGTAGCCTGAGAAACTACTTGCCAAGTGCTATTCAGTTTCCCCCCGTCTGCGTCCAATCAATGCAATCCAAGATGTTGCCATTTCTGTTCTCTCTGTAGACGGACCAACTTTTCCAGAAGTCCACCACGGAAGGCATTCTCCCGGTTTCTCTGTCCTTCCCCCTGCGCCTCTCAAGGACAGAGCAGCGAGGAGCAGATACTGTGCCGCAACCTGATCTATATTCTGGACAGGATGTGTACTATATAAAGAAAGTGATGGGCCTTTGTAAGTCTACCTGCCCCACTTTCCTCCAAAACTTCCTGAAGCCTTCCACTACAAGCGAGCGTCAGATAAGACTGGCTGTTGGGAGAGGTGAGGAAGTGTGTGCACAAACACTGCCGTCTCCCTCCAATACCTCCTTTCTCATTCAAAGGCTGTTTTCACTGCTCCTGTCCCTCTATCCCTCTATCTACTCAATTGATATCGCAGTACATTTTCTTGTACCGCACTTGTTTGATATCATCATGTGTAATACCAGATGGAACATTTTGAAAATTCAACCCGCTCTCCAATTTTAATACCACATTCACAGTGCAAAGGAAGTTTCTGAGGAGATTGTTCTGTCTCTCAACTTCTGATCAGTGATGACAACATGGAACATTTCGGTCTCCGTTGAGTGACAATAGATTGCCTGTTAAAACTTGAGGGTACAAAGTAACACTTGTCCACAGGATCCATCAATTCCATGCTTCTAATTCATTGTCTATGCAAGCAGCATTCTGGCAGTGCGGCATTGGAGGGACCGACCGTCATGTTGGCAGCTCCCAATTTGCATGAGGTTGAGGTCTAGGACGACTTATCACCTGTGGAGACTGTGAAAACAGAGACAGATTCAGCAACCGCATGGCTTATTAGAGAAAAAGTTTCCAAATGAGCCGCCGTGTTGGTCCGTTTGGAATTCCCGAGGCAGCATCAGGTTCCTGGTGCCTGTTGGCATGCCCATCAAGCATCCAATGCTGGGAACCAGCGCAACCCCGCAGAAACAGAAACAGAAATGACTCATGCTGTTGAGGTAGATTAGTGCCTCTAGTTGATGACAATTTTTTCAAAAACATTGTCAATGCCAGGATAGCTTATTATTTACCCATAACAGCTTGTAGACTATTTATTGTGTACAACAATACCTCCATTCATTTAGAACACTGACACTTTAATTCTATTTAAGGAAATACCATCTTGCGTGCATCATCTGGATTATTACATGGAGAGAGATAAAGACAGATCGACTGCTGGATGAGTGAGATTGACTTTTAACAAGAGAGGGAGCGACGTACTGCTCTGTCAATTCATAAACTCTGCCAAATCTGCATTCTAAACTGTAGATACACACTTTATACACGGCTGAAAACTACAGTCAAGGCTGAACAAAAACGCACAACAAATCCTTAAGGTAACGTATTTATTTACAACTCTTATAGTGAAATTGCTGTGTTCGTAAATCCAATCTGATGCTCTGCACTAAATCTAAAGTGTTTCTTTAATTCAGTTCTCTATGAATTAACAAACGGGTAAGTTAAAATGGATGGAAGAAAAACATTCCTATCAATATGCATTATGCAAAGTAGCGCCTCTTGAGCAAGAGCTTGTCACCAGTGAGGACGACAATGATTACGATGAGACATGAGACTGTAGCAACATGATTATGAAAATAAGTGAGAGAACGTTAGCTATAGCTACCGTCAGTGAAAATGTAACCTAGTTAGCTTAGCATAACGGTTTATCAAATAGTGTGACTGGCTCTGAAAATGGTACGTTCTAACAACGCTACAAATGTATGAATGGTCCAGTTTGTGTGCTCTGGTGCTCTCGGAGTGACTAGTGACAACCCATTGACAACTTTGTCTTTAACTTTTGGTATTATATTCTTAATAAAATATCTCAGCCATCTTCTGTAGTACGGAGTATCGTGACGCCACGCCAATGTCCTGTTGTAATTCGTCCTTTCACACATGAAAGGAGCGTAATAAATACTGTCTGTTACTTTTTTAGAAAGGGAAATGTTTTACTTCATTGTGTATTTAAACGTAAAATTTAATAACAAACAAATATTGTTAATTTGGCATATTCATTGTCATGAATGGCTTAGCTTACTGGTCGCTTGTCACAAAGTCTCTACAGTTATAGGTCTATTCTGATAAGGAGCTCAAGTCACTAATAAAACACGCCTAGTACAAATGGTCTATGAGGGGATTATTGCTGGTAATGAGTGAACCTGTACATACTTGTTTTTAGCGAGGCCTATGGAGAAAATATGTATTTATGTGTGTGTGTATATCATTTGTTTCTTGTTAATATACTCGTTTGCTCATTTTTGGAGATACCCCAGAGAATACCAGCATGGAGTCAGCTGGGGATCTTTATAGATAAAGTAAAGAATAATAGTAACAACAACAATTTAAACAATGTCAACAACAGTATTTGCACTAACCCTAATTGGCTTCATAGCATTCCTAATAGCAGTACTGCTGACTCGGCATCAGTTTATAAGACCATAACATAAGCTTCAGTGCCTAAAAGCTCAAGTGCAGACCATATAATCCTGTTAGAGATTGGGATGTGATTCATGATCTTTAGTGGATGTCATCCCTTTCTCTTCCTCTCCCATTTCTCATGTCACTGTCCTCTGTATGCAGCACTGAAATAATCTTACACTCTCTAAGACTCTCCACTAATACGCAGTGTGAAATCCGTCCGTGTTCAGTGGGATTCCTCTCACTCTGTGGTGGAGGAGAGGGGATTATTGAGTGCAGGAAGTTTACGCTGGGCTACAGTTTGGAAGAGGAACCCATTAATTAGAAGCAGATGCAAATAGTGATTTCATTTTTTTACATTTTATTAATAATACTAAGGCTTAATCATTTGGAGAAACCTGCAGGAGTTAATTGTTAAAGAGCTCCTCCTCTCAAAATCGTCTTTTTCTATGTCGCCTAAAATGTCCGACCTTGACTACACTGATTTGTATCAAAGTGTTTTTACATTCCTCTAATGAGTAGGGGGGGGGGGGGGGGGGGGTCAAATGTACCCCAGGCAAGCTAGATTTGGTACATCACAAGATTGAAATTCAATCGCAGTGTAATATGGAAATGCATATATTTAAAGGGAAACAGTCCACAACACAACCTGAAACCTTCAACGCACTTTTTAAGTGGCAAAACCATGTAATCTTTGCAGAGTATTTTTACATACTTTAAAACGTGTGTGGAGGGGAACTTAAACTTCAGTAGCCAGGATCCAGTGAAAAGACCGTCTCTCATTTTAGTGATTGAAATATGATGAGATGTGTCTAAGGTCTGGTCCAGACCAAAGGGAACACATTATGCATCAGTGTCTTTTAGTTCTAATCTGTTTTTACAAAAACCCAGGAGGAGGAAACATGGACTGATGGTACTGAGGTAACTCATTGATTGAACACTATTTCTTTCAGTCCTTTTTTAAATGAAGCATCAGAAAAGCAGTGAAGTAGTGCTCACATCGGCTGATCGGTGCCAACTCGGACACCCATTTGCACTCAATGTCCGATACGGCTTACGAACTCAGTTTTCACCATTACTCTGCTAATATCCTCTTTTAACACGGCCAATGCTGCAACTCCCACCACCAACCTCCTCTTTGTGTCAGCTGAACTTAGCTAACACTTAACTGAAGCCTTTTTGTCACTTCTGGTTGCAAAAAACAAATATGGCGATGGTCAAAAAACAAGATGCCAAAAGGACTAACTTGAGTCTTCAAAACCGTAACCAACATAACTATGGGTGACATCACCGTGACTACGACCACTTCTTATAAACAGACAATGTTTACAACTTTGACAATCTGACAGCTGACTGGGGAAAATGGGCGGATTCAAAGTATATGTTTGTATGTATTGAAACATGCAAAGGAGAAGCAGCGTATTTAAATTGTGTGGAAAAATTTGACCCATACATTTTTAAATACACAGCTTTACGTACACCTGAAGTTAAGTCAACATTGACTTTGTATCACCGCCGACAGAAACAGCCGTCTCATGAGGGCAAGTACCCATCCACCCAGACTTCCCTCCTTCGTGGACTTTAAACTATGTTGGTCACTCCTCGCTCCTTATAATGACGTGGATGGGTTTACATTGGAGTTAGTTGAAAGCCCGGTGCATGTAGCTCAAGGGTGCCTCGATGCTTCGTCGACTAAGCGTCTGTATTTGACCAGTTCATTAAATGGCAGCACTTTGGATCAAACTAGTTCACACTGAATTCAACTTCTCTGTGTAATCTTGTCTCCATGTTTCTAACTATTAAAACCATTTAAACCTGTAAAGGGATCCACACCCGACTTCAAGAGGAGTGGACAAAGCACCTCGCTCCCACTTTAGAACGTCTTGTTTGCTTTCAACTCCTCGGCAGGTCTTCCGGGCTGGCTGTGCCTGGCTGCTGCTAATGTGCTCTCAGACAGTTAGTAAGTGAATGGCCTCTAATTCCTGCCCCATCCTCTAGTCTTAGCAGAATGGTATTGCCTGCCTGTCCAGTGTGAAGCGCAAAGCGATTGTCCTCTAATGAGGAACAGTCGAGAAGCAATCTAACCCGGGAGCGGGGAGCGCATTGTTCCCCTCCAACATCCAATTTGCACCGGATTCATCTTAATGCAGCAGCCCTTGTAGCTCTGGATTAGTGATATAACTGCGGTAGCAGGAGCTTAAAGTCCCAGACATCACTGATTGATTGAGCTTTAGTCAGGTTCATTTCTGCAGGACAAAATCCTGCTCATTTGCTTTTTTTTCTCCGGCTCTTTCCTGTGTTATCTTTAAGCATAATGCAGCGCACAGCGATCCAAGGAGAAGCGACTGTTATCTGTGGTTCTCCCTCCAGGAGCTGACGGACTAAATGTTCGGGCCGCAGCGGGCCAAGGTCGCCACATTGAGGGAGTGGGTTGCCTTCAATAGGGAGACAATGACAGAGAAAACAAGCATCTTTTATCTTGTGAAGGTGAAGCAGTGTTGACAGGGACCAGAGCACAACCCTGATGCTGATTAATAGCTGTATTGAAGAAAGGTTACAGGAGGCACATTGGATGCACATGTGGAAATGTTTGCTTGTGGGCCTTTTCCTCACTCTTGTCAGGTTTTTCTATATATGTTCAGCTTCCTACTTCTTTCTGTTTGCACCAGACATAGTTCTGCTGTGGCCGCCAAAAGCAAAACATTAAATGGCATATTAGTCCCAATGGGGCTAATTTTCAGAGAATAAACTCAGAATTTTCCAATATTTAATAAATTAAAGATCTTCTCTGTGAAGCAATGTGGTTCACAAAAAATACACTGTTTATCCTTTTTTTTCCTTTGAAATTTATGACTTTATATTCTCAGAGAATATCCTGGGATAACCCAGATTTCTTTTGTCAGAATATCAACCCCCTCCCCCGCTGTGTAGTTATTTTTACTGTTTGTGATACACTGCATACTTTCACCACTTCAAGCCTCTAAAGATCCAGGGAATAAAAGCCATCAATTGGTTTAGCTGCTCACACCTCATGCCCGTACTAACACCCTGACCTATGATGAGGGGTCGTGGTGAGTAGATCTGGCTGCATTTTAAATGATAATGACCCAAAAACATCTGGCAGCATATGGTGGTGGAGCAGTTAGGGGAATTCAGACCTTCAATATGTGAGCTAATAATAGTTTGATGGATGTAACGCTGCTTGGTGCTTGAGGATAACTACTCTAGGGGGTTCGTGTATGTTAGATGGGTAGTGCATCTATTTACAGGCTCAGGACTGTAAACTGAACCCTGTCAGGATAATTATCTCAACTTGTTATGTATTGTTCGAAACCAGTATGGGATCATAACTGTGATTAATGAAGTTGTTGAGTAAGTGTTAAACTGTGCTGCTGTTCTACTGGACTCCTACTGTCTACATTTGTAGAATTTATTCATCAAAAATGTAAATGCACGTGTGTTAATTCATTTTTCAATATTTATTCTGTGACAACCTTGACCATAACCCACAAACCGCTACCCAACATTAATTATCTCCTTTTTTTTATTATTATCATTTTTGGGCCTTTATTTTAAAGGCAGAACGGGTAGATACTAATGGAGGTCACGATTTGCCCTATGTTACCAAATAACCAAGTTCATGTCATACAATGATCCCTGAGCTACTAGCTCTATTCAAATTGTGAGATGTGGCAAAGTTTGTCAAAGGATTTTTGAGCTTGGATTTTCTCAATCATGTACTGTCTCCACGGGTCGGAAATGAGGTTGGAGGGGTGGGAAGATGGGGAGGACCATGCTTGTTGGGGAGAAAAAAACAAGTTTATATCAAGCACTGTAGTACTTGATTACATCCAGCTTTTGCAAAAAAACAATATGTAAGTCTGTGTATAAAGGGGAAGCTAACATACTTACTGCAGAGTAGGCAACTTGGTGCTCTCCAAATGGTAGTAAGAGTAATTAAGTGCATGTGTTTCTTCAGCACTGGTGTATTTTTTTTCCCTTGGGACCTCACACACTAACCCTCCAGGCAATTGCTATGTCACTATGCAACCCCCATCCTGCAAACCAGAAGTATTACTTAAAGTATTATGTATCAAAGGTGGTGCAATGAGTCCGCATCGCATTATAGCTTCTTTGTGCCCTCTCTGCATTAAAGCTCCTCACTGTGATTATTATTCAGCCTGACAGCGGCCCTGTGTCGATGTGGGTGGACTGGCTGGGTTGATGTGTACATGGCATACTAATGAACACGGACAAGTCACTCCAATGTGATGCTTTGCTTTATCCGACAAACCTAAATCTGTGGAATGACAGAATTCATGTGAGTTAAGAGTTAAAGCTGCATGAGACTTGGAGCCGGTCTGATTAATATTCAGGGAAACATTTAACAATCCCATCGGACACGGCCCATGCCACAGTAAGTCAAAATTAAAAGGCAAGACTTCCAATTTCTACCTGTTTTTCATGGTGATGCTGGGGTGCTCTATCTTGACATTGCAGGCCATTAAGGATCAAACTATTTCTGGAAAGGCCTGCAAATGAGGCTCTCCGGCTACCTGTCTAATTAAAAGCAAAAAGGAGTGATGCTATCTGGTGGAGACGCTTGTAGGAGGTCCTGAGGGAGACGTAACTTTGCAGTTGACCAGATGTGTCTGCTGCTTTCATCCCCATCTCTTCTAGTAGACCGATGCCGCATAGTGCCTCGCAGCATAAATAACAGATCTGAGGCACGGCGTCCAGTGACACAGGGGGAGGAGATGTAACAAAAGAAACACATGCCTCGCAGATATCAGTCCAGCATATGAGCTCACACTTTAGCTCGGTTTTAATTGTGTCTTTCGTGGCTTCAAAAGAGCCGTGATTGATGGAACTGCTTTGATCTTCCTCAGGATTTAACTAAATTGACATGTTCTGTAGTGGAAGAAAATTGGGTTTGTTTTTGGTATGATACCTCTTCTCTTAGAATTAGGCCCTGCAACTGCTTTAGCTGACAGAGACATATTTTTCAAAATCTTACTTCCAAATTGATATTTGTACCGGTAAGATACATCTTTGAATTGTTAACCAACGTTTGGATTGGTAGGGGTTAGAGGGAAGTTCATAGAGGGATGGGAGATAGGTATGCAAAAATGAAATTTTTTTAAATAAAATGGGAACTTTCCATCACTGTATACCAGTGGCGGGCGGTGTATTTTATTCCTGGGCCTTCAGTACTGTCCTACTACAGTTGAACCACCACCTAATAACCTCGATATGACACCAGCATGACATGATGCTGCGTCATTAACGGGCAATGCATATCGTCAAAATCAATGTAATTAACACAATGACAAGAACAAACTCACAAGAACCAGTCACATATATTTATATGACAACAAAGCAGGTAGAATAACATAAAACCCAAATAACATGATTCAACAGGCCTCTGCACAATCCAGCAAAACGGTGGCGCTAAAACACACATTCCGCCACACACTCAAGGGCACCATTCAAATATTATTCACATCAGAGGGAACAATATAAAAAAACTACCCAGCAGTAACGCTACTGCAGATGTAAAAACAAAAGCAGTTCACTTACCAAAGCTGCTGTTCACTATTTAAAGACAAAGTCCATCCTCCTTTCTTTGTTAACAAAGAGTTTAATACCGCGGTTGTACAGAACATCGGTTCAGTTCCAGTAAGAAGTCCTTCTCGATTCATGGACACCAGTGAAGACAGTCGAGCCTCCCCAGTTGTATTTCTTGAATACGTTTTAATGCGTTTGAGGCTGAAAATGTCCGCTCGACAGAGGCAGCAGATATTGGGAAACGCAAAGAATGTAATGTCACGTAAATACGTCTTACATATCTTTAAACTTTAATTCTTACTACTACAAAGTACTGCTAGCTAGGTTCACAACCAATCAAGCTGCACGTTAGTGCTGACGTATTTGTAGGCCAGCTAGAATACTCTGACATGTCAAAGAATACAATACACCCAACATGTCAAACTAAAAATCTGATTGGTTGAACACTATGACAATAAAGGGATTCACTTGTAATTCTGAAGGCCTCCGAGCAGATTTATTTACTTAGAGACAGCATAGAGGTGAAATCTGATTGGATAAAAGCTCTACTTAAGGATCTATTTTTCACAAACTCACTTGGTTGGAGATGAACCTTGGTATTACCCCCATAACACAAATCCTCCTTCAATGTTTTTCTAAAGGACGACTCTAGCATTAGTGTTGTATTCATTCTTCAGTCAGTATCCAAATGTGCATTAATAAGTAGGCCTACTGGTGCATGATCTGTGATATAAGTCTAACCTGGAATGTGTTTTGTGACGGTGGGAGAAAACAGGATATTCCCTCTTGGTTGGGTTGATTAGCGTCCAAATGTCTGTTCGCCCCACATCTCTACTGAACATGTGCAGTGTTTCTCTCCCCTGAGTCAGTGAAGGAGCTCTGTATGATTTCTAATTGGATTGATAAATGTGTTGAAGTCACCTGCTCCAATAATTTAATCCTGTGTCTCCCAGAAAGAAATGTGGGTTGCTCTCATTATCAATGCACACAATAATTCATTTTGTATCTGTATTTTCTTTCAAGAGAACAAAACTTGTTCTCATTTATTATAATCTGCCCATTATGTTTAGTTAAAAAGGAACTATGAAAAATATGGCCCACCGCACCGGTTTTAAATGAACCACCCTCCATGTGGGTTTTCTGGATGAAGAAAATACTTATTAATAACACTGTTTTTCCAATAAAAAATGTTGGCTTTTTATGTTTTTGCAAACCGTGGATACTTTAAATGTCAACATTTATGAACCAAAAACCGGTTTCATCAATATGTTTCATATCATCTTTGTATCACGCTTGCAGAAACACACACTGCCACATGGTTAACACTGTGAAACGATTGGTCGGGTTTAGGCAACAAAACTACTTGGTTAAAGTTAGAAAAATAAATCATGGTTCAGAACAACCATTAAATGTAACCAGCATCAATAAACAACAACCGCCCATGGCTGACTTTCTTAGGCAACAGTATGTAACAAGGTTAACAATGTGACATAACAAGTGGGAAGTTAATGTTTACTTTTGATTTCACACATGAATAGCACATGAATCACACATGAATAGCGATCTCCTGAGTTAGTCCTGTTTCTTTGACTGCTTCCACCACTGCTTCCACCTGCCATCTCGCTTGTTATACTCGTTATTACCACATACCTTACATTCACTCAATGTGTCACCTGCTTTGTGCATTGCTCTGTGTACTGTACATTTTTGAGTGATCACTTGCTCTCTTACCAAATATCTTCCTGTTTTCTGAAAACATAACAGAACGATATACAAAAAAAACCAACAACATTCCAACGAGAACAAATTGAGAGCCTGGCTGTCCTAATACAGCAGTTCCCTGGGTACAAGGCCTCCTCCAGCCTCCTCCAGCCTCTCCCGCACAGCCGTCACTCTTCAACTTGACATTTCTGCAAATCATTTCATGATTTCATGTTGAAATAAAATACTTCATGTATGTCGTGTCCAACAGAGCAGAAACAGAATTCACCCAAATGTCCAAGTCGTACAGCAAGAGGTGAGCAGGTTTGTCCAGCTCTTGTCCCGGGTGACGCAGCGGCAGATGTGGCAGAATCCCATTTAAAGCCGAACCCACCACTTTAACATAAAATATCCCTGCATACACTTTGTTACTGTGTACTTTTATTCTTCCCCGGGCAGCGCTTGGTGTCAAATGCAGCGTAAACGTCGGGCTCTGCTGCCTCACCACCTCTTGCCCTCATTAATTGTACCTTAAGTGACACTAAACGCGAGTAGTGAAACTGCTCAGGTGTCTCTATCAGCAGGAGGATTCCTGGCTTCACGGGGCCGCTTTTAATTATTCGTGCAGTCATTAAGTGTTGATGAACTTCCGGAGCGATCTCATCTAAACATCTGTGGTTCTGCCACATGGAGACCCCAGCAGCCATGTTTGACTCGTCCCTGTGGAGCTGTGGAGGAAGTCAACAAACATATGAACTCTTCTGCAGTACACTTTACAACATCTGACCTCATATCTATATATAGAAAAAAAATGGATTTACAGGATTTTTTCATGAAATGCATGGACCTGTTATCTTGTCTTTCACTTCAGCTATATAATCTCCCTTGCCCCACTACATGATTGCTTTATCTATTCTATGTTTATAGAGTGAGTCTGGTGATCTGGTTTTGCTTCTTGTCGTCAAATATCATGTGCAGAGCCAGACCAACAGTCAATGTATCTTCTAACAAGTCTTGTGTGTGTATCAAAGCTGTACATATCTCCTTCTTCTGTGCCACGAGCTGCAACACGTTCTTACTCACAACTCATCAACTACGGCATCGGTCAGTGTTTACATGTATCAAGTGAGAGCGGGCTGCTGGGCCATAGAGCTCCATTGTTGTCCAAAACCTATTCAAAACACTGGGTGACGTTTTCCTTCATCACCATGAACACACACACTGTAGTTAAGTTTGACGGTGTATGTGAAACCAATGATGGACACTACTTTATAGACATTTTAACATATGGAATTGGATGAAGCCTGTCATTTATACGTATTTTATGTATTTTTGAAGTTTCTTCATACAACTCTATTATTATTGTAGCTCCGCTGTCAGACTACAGATTGTTCATGTCAATGAAATACTGTTCATTACACAATAATGCATGAGGAGCTTGATTTGACTCACACCTGTTGTCTTTTATGATCTGCTCTCCTAATTAAACAAGCTAGATAAAGTGTCTGCTGCTCACTCTTCAACTTGTAGGAAATGTTTGAATAAATGCTGAAAGGTATGTTTCTCTTTCTTGAAAACACAATGTGACGGTTAAAGTTTTAAGACAGAAACACGGACAACACCCAGACCAGAGTGCGCCGTGGTAGCAACCTGTCACTCACTGTGTAGCCCCGCCCTAAAGCATCCCCTGCTTTATGGTCTGTTTGACTCTAAATGGACCATAATGTACTAAATGAACATCATGCTGTATTGAAGAAGACTTGAAACTAGAGATTGAGACCATAAAGTCATGTTTACAATGTTTACTGAGGTAATAAATCAAGAGAGAAGTAGAGTCATTTTTTTTAAAGACATCCATACAAAAGACTTATTTTTACAACCGTAGGAGTCACCCCTAGCTGGCCTCTAGCAATAATGCAGGTTTAAGGCACATCAGCATTGGCTTCACTTTTCAGAAGTGGAGGTTGCCTTCTGGTTTGTCCAGCTCCCGACTGAAGTATACTGTTGTGTAGAGGACTTGGGAATTCATCAAATTTTTGAGGACGGATAGAATATATGTATGTAGCAGTGGTGGGCCGTTAGGACCAGCAAGTCCTTTTCTGCTGGCCTAGCCAGAATCACAAAGTTATAGCTATTTTATAATTTAATAATTTTTCCCATCCTTATTTTCTCATTGCACAGCTCCTGTCTTCCTCAGTTTGGCTATGACTATATAGTTCTTCTTAAGGGATTCCATACAAATTGGACAAAATATTGAAGGTTCACTAGAAACTCCAACAGCTGAGACTCTAGCGGGGCCTCCGGCGATGACCAACCCATCGTGGACTGACCCAGATCTGGCTTCACAGCCGCCTTCGGTCATGCAGGTGGAGCTCCGCCGGGAGGTGGAAAGCTCCATGCCCGGTGCGCTGGCTCCTCCTCCAGCCAGGAGCAGAGCTTCTCCTCGCTGCTCCTTCACACCGACACCACACTGCTGGAGGCTCAGGCCCACTGGAAGAAAGGGAGGCATAGGAGAACCAACCAGGACTTTGCAAGGCCGATTGTCATACCCTGCTGCAGTAAAATGGTTTTCTAAAGGGACTCTGGTGCTCAGAAACACTACCACTCTTGTCCACAGCAACTGCCAAAATAAACACAATATGAACGTTTCTTGTAGTAGCTTTAATGTGGTTGAGCCAGAATAAAACAATCCAATAACAGCTTGGTTTGGAGAAAGCCTTTGATAAGATGGAATGGTGATTCTTATTCTCCACCATATGTCACTCTGGCTTAAATTCTGAGTTAACTGGGTAAACATATCATATAAAGAACCAAAGGCTGCAATGATGACAAATGGATTGGAGTCAGCCTTTTTAACCTCTCCAGAGGGACACGCCGGGGGTGTTCATTAAGTCCATTACTGTTCATTATTTTCTAAGAGATGCCGTGAGTTGCCATTTAGGCACACCCTGACATTAGAGGAGTCAAGGGAGGGGATGAAGAACAGAATGTTTTGGCGACTGTGGCTCAGTGGTAGAGCAGGGTTGTGTTTCAATCAGAGGATCTGCGGTTCGATCTCCGGCTCCGCTAGCCAATGTCGATGTGTTCTTGGGAAAGACACTTAACCCCAAATTGCTCCCGTAGCTGTGCCTACGGTGTGTGAATGTTGGTTGGTCCTGATGGGCAGGTGGTACCTTTGCATGTTAGCCCCTGTCATCAGTGTATGAATGGGTGTGAATGGGTGAAGGATGACATGTAGATTTAAAGCGCTTTGAGTGGTCGGAAGACGAGAAAAGAGCCTCTAAGCCGATGATGTTCTACAGAGATATCTGACCTCCTGGCATCCCTACCAATTCTGATGGACACCATTATAGTTTTTAAAACTATCAGGTTATAATATTAGTTTGACTACACACAAATAAATGTCCTTTTACAAACTCTGTCTCCCATTTACAGTGAAAAAGTTCACCTTTAAGAGGGTAAATGTTAAGTGCTACCCAAGTTCCGTCTAAAAACAATTTTTAAAGGAACACTCCAACATTTTGGGAGGTGCTCTCATTTGCTCTTTCATCCCCCTCAACATCCAACTGAAAAAGTTCTTTCTAAAAGAGTTTTTTCTCTGAATGTTTGCCTGATTATTTGTACGCCTGGCAACAGCCGTGGCTAGCATTATGTGTTTTTCAATCAATATGCTAATTATGAAAACTAAACACAAATGTCTAATAGAATGAATTCATGTCATTTTGGACAGACATGGATGTAAACTGTAACTTGACTGGTTGGTGGAGGTATACAACCCCAAGGTGGTAATTCTAAAGTGTTTTAGCTGCAATAGCCCTAACGTGCAGGACTTTAGACTTTTTACTTTCTTAAATGGACAGAAAAAAGTATTTTATTATTTGTTTTGATTGCTTATGATTTATGAGTGCATTTCGATCAGAAATCCACCGTTACCTTTTTGTCTTTGGAATATAAATGGTTTCTGAAAAATCTATATGGAGAGGATTGTAATTCGTCACTTAATCCATCACAGCGTTCACAGACATTCTTGTCTGTCTCGTCTGATTGTTGCCTGGTGCTACAGGGCAGACTCCACACAGATGAAACACGCTGTGCACTAAGACTCATACATTATGAGTCTCTTGGTGGTTTAAAACTGAATGGCAAATCAATTGACCCGCAGGAACTGAAGATCATTTCAAAGGTATGCAAATCCCATTACATCACATGTAAAATGAATCTCACACTCGCACTGAGTCACACTTCTCTCACACATTGAAAGCAACACTTGATGTTGCGTTGCCCTCATCAGGATGGATAAACAAGGAGATCTCCTTCTAATTGGATAGCGGTCGGGGCCTGCCTTCCATACATCTTGGAAATAGAAGCCTGCCAAAGCACAAAGTAATTAAAACCAAAATAAAACATGATGGTCTTCTAAAAGCCATGCCTTTAATGAACAAAAAGACTAATTAATTGCACTGTGTCAAGGAGCGCACTCGCACTGAATTATAGATGAGCCGTGAGGGGTGGAAGGCTCACAGAGTAATAGGAGTTATATGGGCTATGGAACAATAACAGGCATTGCGTCATATCACAGTGCAGGCTTCTCTCTACTGCTACGGCATGAAGGTCCAGTCCTTATACAGAGAAAGGCAAATTCACTTAACATTTGATGATTTACTAATCACCTTAATCAAGTGATCAATATATTTTCACACTACCAGAACTCTGAATTTGCTTTATATTGACTAAATGTCTGAAAAAAAAAAAAAAAAGGCAATTTTTTTTCAAGTAATAACCTGAATCCAATATGAATAATTTGATCCGCACGTGTAAAGAAAAATGAGGATTAGTCGAGATGTTCCCACGGGAAGATGCCCCACTCTCTCTTCAGTTGTTTGTCATTCATGAGTATGTTCCATCTCTTTCCTGAGTGATGCAGGGGATCATTTAGAACTCCAGTAATACATTTTCATTTGGCCGATGCTACTGTACAAAAGTACAGTAATCAAGCAACAGTGGTGTCATGAGCTCAGGTCCATCTTTGACACTCTGTTTACTGTGAGTCACATCTTTCACGAGTTGTTTTTTCATTTAGTTTTATTAAAGATCACCAGATTGATTTTTAAGGGCAGTGTGATTAAAAGCATCTAAGAACTAAAGAACAGGGCTGGACTACACAACAGCTCAGGGACACCAGACCAACACGTTCTTGAGTGAGACCGGGTTACTCAGAACCTGTGCAACAAGTACTTTGTGCTAAATTGAGGAATTACTAATTTGTTGGGTAATATTCACAACAGCACAAGATTAATCAAATATGTTCATTCGTTCTAAGTTTTTAATGGATACTCAGTAGCCTACTAGCTAAACCGTCTTTGCATGTTTACTAATTATTGATGGGAAGGTTCGGGATTGGGTGGTGGTGCCAAAAACTAATTTCTGCACCGTGGCCCCCTACAGTGAGGATGTAGCCCTAGTTCTATAAAGAAGTCAAACTGTCTGTGGGCGTGGGTTTCACCACCAATGGTAGACGTGTAAAAGAGGGCTGGAGTAGCTTCGGGACAGTTAGGACTCATGCGCTCAGTATTTACACAATCCTGACCGTATGTTAAAGCCCAGCTCAAAGAGTGCAACATCAGTCATCAGCTGACGATCAACATCCTGAAAGACAAAGAAGAGCCAGCAAACAGGACACCTAGTGGAAGGGAGAGGTCGTCACACCTCCGTCCATAAAAACGGTGTTCCCACCAGGAATACCGACAGCTCTGGCATTTATTTATCGCCAACTACATACAGATTTAAAATATACAGATTTCATACTGAACGGTTGTAGTGCATCCCCCAGCCCACCAACACATCGCCACGCTGCAACTCCTAAGCATGAAGAAGCATTTAACAGAGAGATTACACAGTAATATGGTATAAAACAAGATTAAAAAGCAGGGTTTCTTTGGAGAGCCAGTTCATGCAGGGAGAGTGGTGCATAATTCATAACACAAATGACCAGCTTTCAAAAAGCACTGAACTACCATGAGCGCTAAACCAAAGTATTATCCAAAAGGCTCCTCTTGCCAACCAACTTGTCCAGACGCACAGCACAGAGTCCACCAAACTACAACAAAGCTCACACCACCCAAGGCATGAGCTGTAGCGCTTCTGTTCCCAGAGGTAACAGGATAAGCTACCAACTGGCATGTCACCGCACAAACACAACAAACTCCAGTTCACCACAACCCTCCATCATCGACTTGTTTACCATGAGAACCTCCTGCAGACTGTGCAGCAGTAGTCTTCAGGTTCAGGTAACTGGGTCCAAATACCAAGACACCCTACAGGCTGTGCCGAGCTCTCATTACTGGGTCCAGAAACATCTAGAGCATGACCATGATCACAAAAAGTGGAATATATAACAGTCAACATAACATGCCGTTAACACCAGAAACTATTGTTTCCCTCAGTAAAGCCCGGAGCAAACGCTTCAAGCCTAAGACCAACAGCATCCAAAATCTGGAACCCAATAAGCAGCGCTTCAATAACTCCTGCGAAGAATTCCTCCACAGAAGCCATAACAGAGGAAACAAACTTTGACTGCAGAACACACACAAAACCCAAACTGATCCGTATAGAATGAAACTATTACACTCACACACTAACAGCAGGAACAGCCCATACACAGCTAACATCACTGCAGCCCCGTCCCTCTGACTGCCTAACCAGAACTAACTAAACTTCCCCCTAGTCTTCAGGTGCTACTTGTGGTGGGTACCGAAGGCCCGGTAAAGCAGCCATGAACCTGCAGCCTCGGATTTAACTTTATTTCACTTTTAGGCATTTCTCTGCTTACATGTGAAAGAGTGCCACCAGTAAATGAACTTGCTTATGGAAACTGTAAATATCAAAGCAGGACACAAATGGAAACGGATATAAAATATGACAGGCAAGCACATTTGGAAATGGAATAACAAATGGGAACATTTGTTATCCCTTAATAAAGTTAGGGTACAGATTTGGCAACTTTACTGGTTTCTCTGCTCAGGTACTCCACTATACCTTTACCAAATAATAGTTGTTTGGTGCTATATTAATGTTTTGAATATCAAATGTAGGACCTTTAGGGGTGACCTAATAAAATATGTCAACTTGTGCTTGAACTGAAAATGAAAACGTTACTTCCAGTAAACAATAAATGGATGATAAATACATTCTTCTTGCTGCTGCTGTCTTTACGTCCTGCTTGTTTAAAATGTTGTAAATGTATATATGTCACTATAGCTTTTATAACTGTGTCCTCTTCCAACCTTTAAACTGCACTGTTTTTGTTGCTGTTTTCATGTATTTTGTACCACCAAGGGTCAGAGGGAGTGCCGGTTGCCCTTCAATCAGTGGATCAGCGGTTCAATCCATGGTTCCTCAAGTCCATGTCTGGATTTGCTGAAACAGGTCCACGTGGAGGCACACACCTCAAAGAATACACACACACACACACACACACACACACACACACACACACACACACACACACTCGTTAGAACATCCAAGCAACCTATTACACAACGGTTTGTAGTCGGTTCTCCGCAGAACTTCAGTCATCCTGCCAGTGCAGTGAGCAGGAGCCGCTCATGTCTGATTGGCTGCTGCTGGAGGAAGAGGGCCGGCAGTGGGAGGAGCTAGCTGGCCAGGATGAGCGTTCTTAAGAGAGCAGCACTTTGCTGGGGCATCGCTCCCAGCTAGCGTTCAGCACTTCCTGCTGATAAGAAGCTGTTTATACGTTGAGCTTTCCCCTCAACACTGAAAAAAAACCCGGCACACAGCAACCAGAGAGGGAAATTGCTTCTACTTCTTGAGTCAACAGTGTTTACGCAGCAAACACCATTTCCATATATTAACACCACTGATTGTAGCACTACCACACTTCCTGCCGCACATGTTTGTCTGGCTTTTGAAATGAAAATATCAAATAACACATTTGACCGTGTTTGAATGGGAATAGATAAGCACAGTGCCTCTGAGTCGGCCGGATATGAACAAACTTTTGAACCTTCCGTCATCGTGCCGTGCTGACATGGTGATGCTCCACGGATCCAGCCGTGCTGGCGTTCGTGACACCTATGTGATGGCTTCACAGCGGGGTTCCTCCACTTGCCTTACATCAGTGGGGAAGAGCTCAGAGGCTGTTCCTCAAAGGGGAGTGAAGGGGTCACGGAGGGCCTTTGATGGGCTGATGATCCCCCTCGTCCATGCCAGGAGAGGTCATTTGTCCACTGAATAGGATCAAATAACAGTCTGGGATAAGTCATTGAACATATGTGCTAAATGTGGCATGATGAAGCTGTTTGTATTCTATCAGAGAACGTTCTTTCCTTGATCAACTTGCATGAGTTTAACCAGACCTCTGAATCCAGCTCTTCATCTCTGCTGGAGGGATGGAGCTTCTATCCAGGAAAGACAATTCCTCTGGTTCCGGCATCAGTTTTTCAAATTTCAATGACCAGTTACGTTTAAACCACGCCAACCACGCCACATTATTTTACTTTCAGTGCGCTTTTCTCTTCTTCTATCAATATTGAAGCCGTGGAGGAGACTCTCAAGGAGCTCAATCAGCACAGCATGGTGGCTGGTATGGAGCTCCATTAGAAGGTGGAAACATCTAAAAAACAAATTAAAAGCGGGGGCATTAATTCACCATAGCTGGCTGGAATACCCTGGGCCTGCACACTACATACCTCCACGATGTTGTAGTTCTAAATTCGTTAAGTATGAGCATTATGTGATGACCCAAAGTTATACAGACAAAGGAAACATCCATATCCTGCCAGAATGCCCAGCTAGAAATGCTGGAATAAGAACAAACATTGCATGGTTACCCCATCAGACCACTGCTCTATTAGACTTAAGTGAGCATGTGATTTCCTGGAATGCAAACTGTGTGAACACGACGCTGGAAATGAGCTCCTTTTCCAAAACCTATAAACCAGATATGATCAAGTGCTCTCAGTGATGAGCGTTCAGCGCAAATAGCTCAATAATGGAAGATGAACAAAAAACCCACAGTCATTGCTGCGCTGGGAACAAAACGTTGCTCGCAGAGCTGTCTAATCCTTAATGCGATGCAGTGCTGATGCAAAGATTGCACCGCCTTCCCTTCCAATGCACCCCGGCAGCACGGCACTGCATTTTCATTTCATGTTCAGCTGAGCGGAGGTGAGAGTGTTCAAGGAGTGTTAGCGCCCTATCACACGCCCACCGGAGCGTATTAGGACGCACGGCTTCACCGCACAGCTCTGCTCCGGGCTTCTCACAAACATACACACACCTGAGTTTACCGTATGCAATCATGTGGACATGGAAAGGGAAAAGCACCACAATGAGAGTTAATGTTCTTTAAAACATCTGTAAAAAATAAAGCCTTTATATATCATCTCAAAGAGTCATTGTTAGGTTGTCTTTCTTTGCAACAAAGAGCACATCGCCGACGTGAAACAACGACAATGGCCGGGCCTCTTCCTTACTCACATAATGGTGTGAATGCATGGCAACATTCTGGGTTGTTAACAAAGGGCTCTGCACTGCTGTAGCACCTTCTAAGGAGACTTGTGTTTGCCCATATTGAGAGCTTGTGCGTCTCAACAATGCACGTCCTGGAGGATTTCGTGGGAAGCGGTGTTTGGCTCGCTGATAAGCAGACAAGGAGGGCTTCTTATTTCATGCGGCAAAGCAACACAATAATCCACTTATGACACGTAGAACTGAAGATGTGAATGTGACGTCTGTGTGTGAAACGTTCTTGTGCTTCTTTGGGTCTCAATTGAGCAGAGGACTAAAGCATATAAATGAAATCATAGGGTACGTTTTCTGCAGAGCCATCATTCGATAGAGGCAGGCAAAAGACACCTTTAAAATAAATTGAGACGCACCAAGAGATTTCTGAAGGAAGGAGTTGATCTTTTGGGCCGCAAATAGAGTGCAAATCACTTTCCGTTAGTGCATCAGACTTTACTGTGGTATGTTAGAGCCATGATGGACGTCATCCAATAAAGTCCATTTATGTGTAAATCTTTGCACAGAGCTCTGCAGTACATACATGCACACAGCTGCAATAGCCCTTACACAATCTCATGAGTCCAACACGTCTCCAATAGAAGGCTATTACGCTGTCAGTGAGCAGTAAGTAGTCTGGGGAAATTTACACAGTCACCTTTCGGCACACCTACCGTTTAACCTAATCACAGTCTCTGTTCTTCCCACTGAGACAAACTCATGACACAGCGTCATTGACTTCCAATGTACTGTATGTAACGCAAATTAGCATGGCCCTGTGTCACGGAAGCCTATTACAGTCCTGACTTTGTTTAATCAGAAACAAATGGTTGTAGCCGTCTGTGGACACCCAGAGCTTCACGTTAGTACATTAGTCACAATATAATTCAGATTTAATCTGGTTGTAAAATGAAAATGCATTAAGCCTGGGTTCTTGGCAATAATAGCCTATACATTATCAAAAGTCACATGTTTATTCACTATAATACAAAATAAATAAAAACAAACTAAACTTAAACTCATATCAATAGACAGCTGCTATTTGTTTTGTGTCTCTTTGTGATCATCTTGTTGTGGTTCTTTAATTGGCTCTCACCCCTCGAACTTCACACCTGCAGATCCATAAACTGTTTTCACCTCGGTCATCCTGGATGGTTGGACCTGATGGCAGTATTGTGTTGTGCTACATTATATTTAAAGCTTATTTTTCCCATTCCAAAACAATGCTACATTGATCTGTGTTGTGTGTTGTGATGCTACTAATACTCATCGGTTTCCTGGTAACTCTTCCCTCCTTCACGGTTGTCAGGATTTGATGTTCCAAAAGTCAATGTTATTTAAGGAAGTTCAGGTACATTCTGCTGATCTAAGCTTATTGTTCTGGGGCATTACTTCCTGCTTTCATTTTGGTCATTGTGCATTAATCACACTGTGGTGATGTCACTAAGTTCTAAAGATTTAAATTGGCAGCCTGATGCCTCAATTAGACCAAAAGTCATTTTGAAATTATATGTATTCAACAGTTCCTCAAATATGCTCACTATACCAAACCTTCTGGGGGAAAATATTTAGATCAAAGTTAATGGAAAATCAACAGATCATAATGCTATGATTGCATCGTTTGGTGTAACTCCAGCCACAGTACCACCCTGTTCCCGAGAGGCAGCCTTTGTCAGCCGGACGCTTGGTGACAATTGTCTTTATCATCACTTTGTAATTTTACCTTCCAATCCATCCTATAATATCACTGGGATTTGGGCTTTCCTGTCCTCCAATGATCATCATAGCGGTTGGACAGTTTTATCTGTCTCTGCCGTCATTGCAGTCCATCCACCTATCTACGCCCTGGAGGGGGGGGGGATCTCTGACTGGCAGCCTATCATAGGGCTCTATCCCTATAGGTCTATCTAATCCACATGGTCAACACCAAAGCCTTTATCAAATAAAGCCTCCACAGTTTGATTAACTTGTGTTGTCTTTCCTGATTGAAATATTTACACAGGGTTATTGGCACTGTTATGCATTACTCGCATTGCTGTGGACGCGATGGTGTACATCAGTCCCTGCCTGTTGAAGAATGTCCTAAATCCTAAAACAAAACTGCTTGTGAATTACATGTTTCAACCTGGAGACTGCTGTTCTGTTTTCTAAACCTAATGTTGACCACATGTTTCAAACTGTTTGAAAACTGCAACTGTCATCTGGGAGAAAATGCGTGTTTAGTTTCATGGGAACCTACATTTGTGGGAGACAGGGTCGCCTCATTGCAAAAAGACCACATTCACTCATTTGATTTGAGAGTGAAAATCAATCCGCAACTATTTTGCTAATCCATGAATCATTGAACTTTACAGGGATGCCAAATATGACGTAGCTACAGCCTCTTAATGGTGATTGGCTGCTTTTGTGATAGTAAACTAAACATCTGTTGGTGGAACGAAACTGGACGGGCCTCTTTCACTTTTTGTCTGATATTTAATGATGTTTTTACAGCCACTGAAATTGTGACTTGTCACAGTAGGAACAAGCACAGGTGTTACTGACAACATTAAAAGCAGCTCTGTTCTATTCAAGTGTCCCAGTTAGATGAACAACAGCAGGACCCTGAAACTGAAGCAGCTAAATAGAATTCAGTCATCATTCATTTGATTATTTGCGGCTATCTAGCACACAGCACATCCTCTATGTCTGTGTACAATCAAAGTGAAGGTACAGATTTCACCTAATTGACTAAAAACTTGTGTAACTGCAGCTGTTTCCGTCCAGGAAGTAATTACTTAGGATTGAAAAGAGTGGAGATGAATGGATGGGATATGCAACTATAAAAGTCAGTGGACCAGATGGGAATCAGAAGAATTAAATCAGGGCCAAGATAGAAAGCAGGAAAATGTCACCCCCATGTCACCCTCTACTTAGCAGCACTCCCATTGAATCTCAGTCCAGACCTCTTTGGAGCATCTGCAGAGCTTACAGATATGACTCCCAATCCCTCCAATGATACACTTTGATCCTGGGACACCGAAATCCTTTTTGTGCCTTAACAAGATAATTAAACATTCCTGACACTCTAGAGTAGGAACAGTGTTTTCCATTTTGGTAAGCACCACAGCAGTGGGTAAAGGAGAAAGCTCCTTGCTCAGCTGCAATATAGGATAAGAGATGCAATATCCCCCAAATGAGGTCCTCAACCCCGCATCTGGATTCCACGGTAATCTCTTTCTGCTGCTCGCTTGATGTTGGTGCACAGAGGAGAGAGGAAGCGTAGAGAGAGAGAGAGAGAGAGAGAGAGAGAGAGAGAGAGAGAGAGAGAGAGAGAGAGAGAGAGAGAGAGAAAGAGATACGGAATGACAGTCAAGGTCTCCAATTGTATGGCTTGTTTCGATTGGAGGTGCAAAGGCCATGTTGCATTCAGAATCATTTGAATTAAACACAATTGCAGTGACCTCAATAAAGCGTTGAAAGGAAAGGTCTGCTAGGACGTTGAAAGGCGGTTGGGGTCAATTGTGCAATAGGTTCTTTTATTTTCGTTAAAGGGAAACAGATTCCTTTACAGCCTCACTATTCACTGCAGCCCATCCAGAACTGTGTAATCCTGTTCGGCACAAAGCACCCAAACAGCCCATCATTTCCAGAAACAGGTTTTTATATTTTAGGTTAAGGGGTGGTTTGCATGCACCCTCCATGCTGGATTACTAATTGATCTTGTTTTACATTGCAAATGAGTCATTCATATTAGTGTTGGCTCTGGCTCAAAGGGAGGGTGCAGTGGTCTTATCCAGCCTCTGCAGGATTTGATTAGCATTGCACAGAGAGTGAGTCTTGGCAGCATCCGACATAACCATGCAAATGTGAATGAATAGCTAATGTATCATGGGAAGGATGTTTGTTCCTCTCATGTTGGGGATTTCCGAGGGGAATGCATTTCCACGACGGCAAACACTGCCGGTCCTGATCTCTTCTATTTCAGGAAGAAGAAAACACAACTCTCAAGCAGTGTGTAGCAGTGCAATACAAATGCAAAATGTGTGGTGTTTCAATGTCTGAGTTGATAGTTTGTGCTGCGAATCACCCGGTGAGTCAATCGTGTGCATCGACCTCAGCACGAGGGAGGAAATACAGAGGAAGGTGCGTTTCGTCTTTCATTTGCTTTTGCTGCATCATTATGACGATGCCCCAGGCCTCCGGGCGCTTTTCCCAGATGCACATCGTTGTTTTTCTGCGGGACGAGATGTGCTGCGCTGTCGTGCCAGGTCGTGTCTGGATGCGCTCAAGCCGCCGTCACCAGTCATGGTGAGCCAGCGGGTCCTCCGGCACCGGGGATCTTAGAGGTCACGTGATGCGTAAATAAAAGCCTGTGCACCTCGTTATGCTATCATGAGCCTGGACAGAACTCAAGGTGCTGAGAGGCTATTGAGCCTCTCTGGCTGCCAGTCATCCATGGTTGCTGACAGTGGTCACATCCTATTGCATTGCTCTCATTGCATCGCATTCCATTTCAGATCCTGCTGCCTCAAGTGAATGCAGCGCAATTGATAACATTTAAGTCGTTCACCTGTATTGCTTACAGGATAAGACCAGAAACATTTGATCTTTTTGTCAACAAATCTCTTTAAAAGACACAAACCAACATTTTTTTGTCTCTCCAAGCCCATTCGAGTGTGCTGAAGATGTAC
Organism: Anarhichas minor; assembly: GCF_050575085.1. NCBI lineage: Eukaryota > Metazoa > Chordata > Actinopteri > Perciformes > Anarhichadidae > Anarhichas > Anarhichas minor. The sequence continues at coordinate 4,204,590 of NW_027466464.1, forward strand.
ATGCTGGAGATAATTATGCTTTGTTGAAACTATGTTCAGCAGATGTTTACACATTCAAGGTTCTGACGTATGTGGGAGTGTTTGGGATTGAGTCAATGGTTACCAGGAATGTTGACGTGTTTCCTTATATTTTTTTTGATAGAGATGTGGTTCTAAGAAAAGATACATCAGAAAGACGAGTTGCATACTTTGATAAAGCTACAGCCAGCAGCAGGCTTTACAGTTCAGCACACAGGCCGGTGTGTTTGTTGGCCTTCAGACCGAGTGTAACTCACACGGATTCCTGCCTTTGTAGGAACATTGCTTACATTCACTAACATTGATTAATAGGTTCTTCTCCACAGGAAGAAATTGACTCTTGCTAACTGACAGATACCCCCTGGTATTAATACAACCAAAGGATAAAACTAGTTCAAGGATAACAATAACACATGTTCAGCTACTGCCTTTATGCTGTTCCCAGAGGATGGCAGTAATCCACTGCCGGTAACAGTGACGTCCACATTGTGTTTTCATGTCACACCAGGAAGCAAACAGCCAGCTCTTTCTGCTGACACTCCCCAAGGACAAGACCTGTTTCTAGCACAAGATTGAGACGTAGTGATAATGGCTGCTGGGGCTCGGGTCCCGTCTTTAATAAGTTAATTTGGATGAGGCCCCCGCCTCTGCATTCATGTCAGGAACATCTCGCCAGTTGTTGTGGTTTTGGCAATTGCATTATGTGTTGCTTGTGAACTCCCTTTGGCATTGTTACAAGGCAGAATCTCACGGCCCAATGTTCGCAGAACAGCAACTTGTCTTTCTGTTGCACATAAAATTTGACAGGAAAAGATTAGGCTTTGGACATTAGCACAGCCATAAGCATAGTTAGTGACAGGTAGTTGTTATTTACCACTGCACAGAGACAGGTGAATGCTTTCCGCTTAGTATGGGGAACTCTCAAAGCACATCGCAGGGAGGAGTGAACCGTTTTGGAGGATTTCCCAATGCTAAAATCAATCATGTGCACCAGCAGTAGGAATTCACTGTTCATATCAGTACCTTCCATGCTAACTGACTAGAAGTGACTCCCTACTGTTCATTTATTTCTTAAATACTTATATACTCTATAGTTCCTACCTGTGAATATGGAGTGATACAGTGAGCCAACACTGCCTCAACATTGTCTGTATGATGTCATCAAACGAGTCTTTATTTACATTTGAGATGTACATTACACTGACAGTAATGTGGATGGCTAAAGAAAGAAAGAGGTTATTCCCACTGCTACTGGAATCTTAAACCTAGACATGGCTTATTGAGTCAACAATGTCAACACTGGCGCTATCTCTATCCACCTGTAACATGACCCTAGTCATACTGTACTTGTATTTGGGTTTTGTACGCTCACGTTGATTAACTGTATGTGCGTTTTACTAAACTGTATGTATTTAACTATTGTACATATTGTGTTATTTTCCATCAATTTACATTTGTTTGAATGTTGAGCAATGTACATCGGCCCTTTGAAAGAAAAAAATATGTAATTAAACTGACTCTGAAGTGTTGTATCTACCCGTTTCTTGAAAGCACTTACAGCAAGTCGAATTACTGGCTTTTTTTGGCGAATGGACATCTGGTTAACTTCCCCGCCTCAAGAGAAGTGCACAGCTGCTTCCCTGAGATCGAGTCCCAAGCACTGCATAAAACAGGTAGTGTTACACTACCCCTTTCCCCTTACACTTAGTGGTATGATCCACTGTTAATGAGAAAATATTGATCAGTGCAGCTTCAAAGCCGCTGTAATCTATATTTATTTTTATATAATAACAATGTACCTACAAAGAATTATGACTTAAATCCGCAGCTCCCGTCGGCTTTAGTGAGTCTTATATTGAGTGTCAGCTCATTCTTTATTTGTCCAGCTGCAACTTTATTGTTTCGGTTCCCTCTCACTTCTCTCCTATTGAGGCTTTTGGCTGCAGGAGACAGCTGTTTTCTGTAAAAAAAAAGAAAAGCTCTAATATTCCACTGTGCACTACCTCCTCAACAACAAACAGTTGAACACAGTGGAGCATTTAGCAGCTAAAGAGGCGGATATCTCCCACACAGCTTAGTAGTGGGCTTAATAAACAACTGTTTACTGGTTTTGCAGCTTTCTGGAGAACCGGGTCTCTTTTCTATTAGCCTTTGGTCCTAGCTGGCTTATCTTAGCTTCCATCTCGGCTGTGCTCCCTTAATAGTATTACTTTAGATGCATTTTTTGAGTACTTTTTATTTCACTGCTGATACCAACATTCCCAGTTTGAGAAAGAATAAAAAGTAAAGGAGGACAGCGTTGGCCTGGGGCCCTCAAATCTTTAAATCCAGCCCTGAAAAACAGACCCAGGTTGGGTTTACTCACGATAAGAAACATCGGTGAAATACACTTAGCGGAGGTCATTTTAAAATAAGCTAACTTTGACAAAGTACGCTTGCTTTGACATAACCACTGCAGTCATAAAGCAGGACATGGGTTTTATTAGCAGAGCTATTTTGCAGGTGGTAATGTTATCAGTGTTAGTGTTAGACCCAAGTCACGCAAGTAATACTGGCTGAAACATCGCTGATATACACTAAGCAGGCGTATTAATTAGCTTTGACATAACCACTGCGGTTACAAAATAGAGCATATATTTAATGTGTGATGTTATTTTTCGGTTGTAGAGATGTATGAAGAACACACAGACAAACAAACTGAGATTTCTAGTTTTATTGTGAGATGAGCAAAAATTGACTTTTTGTAGCAAATCAACTCGTGTGTCCCAGTGTTTATTATATCTGTCAATCTAAAATCCAACTAGCTATGAAGTGACTCAGGAGCATTTTGAAGTACAAGTGCCAACACACATCCAAAGGCAGGACTTTGACATCTTCAAAGAACAAGTTTCTTGTCTGTGCTCTAAAGAGGGAGAATATGCCAGCACAGAGCCTCGGCTGACAACACAATACATCGCATTAACTCTGCAAATGATTTCATGCACAGTTGGTGGTGGGAGGAATTGAATGCGATCTGATCCCTTACCTCACGCACTCACGGAATCCCATCACAAGCAAGCTTTTTCCACGTGAAACTGAGAACCTCTTGTGAGTACATGTCGGTGATATCGTCTGAGAACACGTCTTTCGCTGAAATAATGAACCCTCCAGCACTGTGGCAGGCCCTGTGTGCCAAAACATGATAAATAAATATGTAAGTGATGCTGAAACACGATATGGAGGCTGCGTGACGTGATGCCAGGCCAAAGTGCGCTTGGACTAGCTAGTTTGCAAGTTAACTTAGTTTATCTTTTGAAGATGTGAAGTAGGTTTAGGCCGATATATTAGGCCTTCATTAAAAATGCAATCCGGTTCATTACTCCTGGTTTCAGTTAGCTCCCGTCAGTGTGGCTCATTTAATCATCCCTTTTACATTGATGATTAAAGTCTCAGAAATAAGCCTCTGTTTTCATCAGGGCAGGATTAAAGCCGGCGACAGGTCATTTAACAAGCCTTTACATGTATTTGAAGACATCTTCAGAATCCTCACAGACTTTGATATCTTGCCTACCGCCACTGGTGTAGTTTGAAACTGTTCATTTCTTCTGCCATGTGGCAAAGTGGAAATGATAGCTCCTTACTCTGAGAACTCTGAGTGTTAATTAAAGTCATCTACTTCAAGATCATGCAAATGCACAACAAACAAACTTATTAAAACAAAAACAATGATATTAAGTGACCTCTGGAGTGTGTGGGGACCCCAGTTGGTAGGATGAGGGTTAAAGGTGCTAAATTCAATATTCAGAGTATAAACTGAGCATCAAAACTATTTGCTATGTATATATATATATATATATGGTGGAGAAATGTCTACCTGAGCAGAGAATGAAGTCACTCTCCCTGTCTGTGTTGTAATCGAGCTTCTGATTTTGGTTGTGCGCGTGACCGTCACCATCTTAAGACTCATTAAGAGACAACATACACGCTTCCCAATCTTGTATTCAGCACCTTTAATTTAGTAATGTTTACAAGGCAGTGGTGTAAGATTAAAGGTCAAGGGATCGTGAAAATGATCATGAGGAGAGCATTATGGTCCAACATTTCTTGGCAATCTCCCCAGTTTTTGTTGCTCCGAGCTACTGCGTGCCCGGACAGATGGATGGAGCAACAGACCAGCATTGCCATCTTAAAGGACGAGCTTAAAAGGTATGTTTTATCCTCCCTAAGCTGTGTCTTACATGGCTCTCTGAGTCCAGCTCTCAGTACTTTTGCAGCTTCGAGCTCGGTCAGTGTGGTTTGGAGTTCAGTTCGTACTTCCAGATATCAGCCTTACTTCACTCTTTACTTCAGTGCTTAGGGTTTTGGGTTCGGGTCAGCTGTCTCGGCGCTGTGCTCAGTACATTTCCGGCTGCTGTTTCAAATGAAGTGTTTAGAGAGCAGAGCTAGGTCAGAGCTGGGCTAGCTGTTACCCCCCTGCTCCCAGTCCTTATGCTAAACTAGGCTAACTATGTCCTGATTTGAGATTAATATCCATCTCATCTCACTGTCGAAGAGAAAGCAAACAAGCTAATTTCCAAAAAGGTTAAACTATTCCTTCACGATGGATAGAAATAACTTTTCCTTCGACAGTAACTTACTCTGACCTCTGAATCAGCAGCACTGAAAGCAACTTCAAACACATTCATATCCCTCCCTGATCCCCGTGTTTTCAGAAAAGTTCACTGAAGGACTTTATATTTGTTATTTAATCTCTCGCTGTATTTGCTCCAGTACACACTACACTCGCCTGTGACTTGTCCTCACCAACACATTGTAGCGAGGGCATGCATTTCACTACGGCTACAGGTGTGAGATGGCGAATCTTGATTTAGGTATATGAGCTGTGAAAACAATAGCCCCAGCATGTCACAAGTAATCCAGCAATCTGATGCCGTCTCAGCTGAGGAGTGTTTATCTGAGAGCCGCTTTCTCTTCGTCCAGCCCCGTATCCTATGAATTACAGTCAATTTGGATGACTTATAATTTACATTGGGTGCCAATGTTTAGTGCTGATGAAAGGAGAAGTGTGTTCTTTACAAAGAGGGGTGGGAGCTGTAGCTCAGTACATATAGGGGGCCAGTAATGGTACAGCTGATGGTTGGTGGTTTGATCCACAACCACGTCAGTCCACATGCGTAGGTGTGAGATACTGAACCCTTAATACAAATAGGAAAAATAAAGGATGAAGACGTCTGCCTACTGAATGTGATGTAAGGATGTGACAGTCATAATGGTGGGTAGGGTCCATTCTCAGTGAATGTGACGCGACGGCTTCAAGTTTCTACATCACACTACAGTAAGTTGCATACTGGACCACGAATGGCTTCTACCTCAGAAGTTCTTTTCATTAATTAGAGCTGACGAAACAGACGCTCCAATTGATGATGCTAGAGTTGTTCTGGAGAGTGAAACGCGTCAAAGAATGGACAGGTTTAACTTTCTACTCACCTTGCCGACTGTCATTCCTATAAAATACTGCCCACTTTTTCAAGGGTTCACACTTTGTTACAGCAACATTTTTATTGGCTGTGAGAAATGTTCAGCTTCACCTTCAGCTGATGTCTTGGCCTTTTTTCCCTTGCTGAATTTTTCCACAAATACCATCACTAGAGGGCTCACTGAAGGGAGGACATCAAGGCAAGACAACGTGCTAATGTGGAACAAAATGCACCGTATGATAGATCCGTCTCACCTTAATGTCGGTGTGTGATGTTATCTGATTCTTGTTTGGCTATTACAGAGAAACAGTATGCCTTCTGGCTTCCTTTATGGCTCACTGAGATCAGTCAGATCAACAAACATGCTTCGTTTATCAGTATTGTAATTTGTCTCTGAAGACAAGTTAATAGTCTCTTTACAAGGACACATCAAGAAAGCAATGAAAAATAGCCTATTAAACCGTTTTCTCTCTTATTTTCTATCTCTGGCACACAGTCAGCCAGAAGCAAATTATACCTTTATCAAAGATAACTACTCCAAGGACCTCCAGGAGCAATATGCCTTTGATTGAAGAAAATAAGCTGCTAATCTGTCAAAAAAGATGAAAGATACACAGCTGAGCTGAAGGTGTTTCTCTTCTGTCTGGAAACAAATCTTCAGCTCATTCTGACATAGCCAGCTATGAAATATAATTTCTCTAATTTGGAGGTTCTGGCTTGACATGCTAGTTTGAAAGTAATCACCTCCATCAGTATTTTGTCAGTGTCTACCAGCTGGCTGCTGGATCAAACACAGCTCAACAGCATTTCCAGCATGAAGCTGAAAGCCTGACAAATGGAATAACCATAGGGTGTTTTAGAAAATAACACTCATTCTTCTCACACTTCCAACTCAACTCAAGACCGAGTGAAAAACTGGAAAGTGAAAATGCCCAAAAGCATCTGCAGAGTTTGATTGGTATTGTATCTATTGCCTGAGAAAACATGAATCACTGCACAATTCTGAGAAAAGGATGCTGTGGTGAAACATCTGAAGCAGTAGATGAAGTCTTTATTGAAGTCAAATTGCATTCTCACTAGCAGTCTTGTGTTTGCAGTTACACAACTTTCTTACTGAGATCTGAAGATTCTGCAGCTCTACGTGACACAACTTCACACATCAATCCCAGGAGCCATTAGTATGAGTCGACACAAGTCAACACTCATTTTAAAGAAGAAACATGTTAAGTTATCATTAAACTGTCGATTTTAAATGTCCATTAGATCCTGCAAAGCAACTATCTGGTTCAACATATTGCAGTTGCGCACAAAGACACTTTATAACCTAAGTTCTGCATTGGCCTAAAACTGAGACCTGAACATGAGTGGATCTGATTGGTTCTGTCAAATTTCACTTCCCAAACACAAATCCTCTTTCCACTAGGCATGGCATATCGCATGCATCGGTCAAAGTCAGAGATACTTCCTTATAGATAGTATTTAAATAATAAGACCTGAACTCTAAACAAGCCAAAAACTTTAAACAACAAAATTACCTGAAAATGACCCCAAACCTGTTTCAAGACACAACAGGTTTATCAAAAGTCTCTGATGCTTTTAGTTTGTTCACTTCAAGTTTCCCTTCCCAACGAATGACCTCACAGCAAATATTGTTCAACATTTACAGCCTTTGCTTCCAGTACAATGGCTGCTCCTAAGAGGTTAGCATCGATGCTACAATAGCATCAGTTATATCAGAAGTTACAGAAATAATTCTTGAATCAGCATTTCTTTATGCTTCATTAAGTTGTCATGAAGTACGTTGTTGGATGGGCAATGCTTTGCTTCATGTCAAGTAGGCTTATTGTGCTTGATTTTGTATTTAGTGTAAAACCAGCATTTGACAACTGGGTTCAACTCAATTCAATTTAGGCTTCTGAAATTGAAGCAAAAGGTCTGTTTTTGATCATTAGACCTTTATGATGAATTATGACAATGTTGTTAGGATTTATAACACGGTTGGACATCCAGACCACCTCAAAGGTAGGAAGACACCATATTCTTAGGACTTTAGTTGGATGTACTGTACTTCGATGAATTGTACCAGGATCATTTTTATGACAGCGGTTTCTGTTTTTATCATAACCACAGTAATCAAAAAACGTTTGGGACTCAGGAGGCTCCGTAAAAGACAAATCAAAGTTACATTACATTACAAGAGTAAATATTGTGACTGTGAAAGTTTGACCAACACCACTAAAACAAGACCTGAACTGTAAAAAAAGTCATTTTCCTCAAAATCTGAACACTGAGACACTGACATTGCATTCTCACACACAACTAACTGTCCCAAAAGCGGATTTCCTCTGTCAGACTCAGCAGTGCAGAGACAGCAAGAGAAAATCCACGTCAATCTGCCAAGGGGGGCCGCTGATGCTGAAATAGCAACTCATTCACAGCTAGATTTGCTGCAAATTATACACAGACTTGCTGTCTTTGTGCTCTGTCACCCAATGGCTGCTACACATATCGAGAGGTGGAGGAAATGGCTTTGAGGAATTAGAAAATGCTGCTCTGACATTCCATCCCTGTCATGGCACTCTTATGTTCTGTTGAGGACATAGAAAACATTCCATCTTGAGACAATAACATCCTTGAAGAAACAGCTGGACTTTGAAATAACACTGTTCTCTTTAAAGCATATTTGACGTTTACTACAGCTTGGCTTTTATTTTTATAGTTTTGTCCATTTGGTGCATTTAGGAACACATGCACATAGCAGGACTTAGAATTGCATGTTATTTGCCCGCCAGCATGGCCGATGTTAGAGACTGTGATGATCAACTCCAAGACCTTCCTTTAGCTCGACGTTCCCTCTTCTTCTTGGAAACAGCAGTTGGCCGGATAACCAAAAGTCAAGCTCCACTTGCTCGCTTGTTCCAGTGCTTTCTACTGTATTGCATGGTTTCCATGCAGATGGTGTTTGCGCCGTGCTAATAAAGTTAGCTAGTTTGTACCTAATGTTAAGTATTCAACAGTTGTATTAACGTCTGTATGTAGTCAACAACTGACTGTCAAATCAAATAAAGAAAGTTCCATTTAATAATATCTCAACAATATTTATTGTCAGATTTCAAATTGAACTGGTTGAATTATAAATAATAGATACTCTAATAATAAATAAATGTTCTCTCGCTTCAAGTAAAAGAAGAGCTGGATTAAAGAATAAATTACATAACGGAAAGCTTTTGAAAAACTTGACTCTTAAAATAAAGTACTTCATTTTACAAAAATGAATTTAACTGAATTGCCCTGCAGCTTTAAATTCAGCTAATTCAGGGTGAAGTGATGTCAACCAAGAAAAACTTGATATTATATTTTTCTCATCTTGTAATAAGAATGTGTGAGCATGGACTTTATCTGTGGTTATTAAACCACTTGTTTCAGCTCTATTCTCTCTGTTAACATCATTGTTGGGCAGTGAATTCATGCGTTAGGATTCTGATCATATTGGGCTCTTAGGTTTATTATCTGAGTCTATTTTTTGTCTCGTTGTGGTGCTTCACATTACTGCTTTTAATAATCGTCAAAGTCTCTGAGACAAACTGGTTTTAAACTACCCATTGGAAGAATGAACATTTCAGAGTTTGTCCACTAAACATCATTATTACTATATAATGCTTGGTTTTGTTCTCTCAAGTATTTCCTATTATGGCTCTATGTGGAAGGCATTACAGGTCCTTTAACATCTCTTGGTCCGGCTGTCCAACTATTTGGTCTCAAGTATCAGATTACAGCAAATGCATGTTGGTTGAAAGATATTCCTGGTCCCTAGAGCTTGAAATCATAGTTACATAAGAAGTGGACGTAGTTACTGTGATCACCCATTGGTTTGTGGACGACATTTTTGAAGTCATTTTGGCTGTTTGCCATCTTGGTTTTTTGCAACCAGAAGTGCATCTGGTTCTCATTTCCATGGCGTCAAAAACCAACACTTTTTCACTACAACAGAGCGGGAACGAAGAGAGAGGTCAACACCTTTTATTGGGTCATAGGTTACAGCAGCCTATTGCTACTGTAAATGTTGAGTCCATGGATGGCGTTTAGGGCTCAAGGATCCTTGGAAATTAAGCTAAATGACTTAGCCGCCATTTTGAGTGGTGTGTCCCGACAGTTGTTCACTTTTATGTTAAAGAATAGCATGAACTCTGCAGCCTCTGGGGACCACGAGCAGAGCTCTGGTGTGTTTAACACAGGGTTTTGTATTGTAAAGTAAAACAGAGTTGCCGTACCTCACCCATCACCACTGCGCGCACACACACACACACACACACACACACACACACACAGACACACACAGACACACACTAAAAGACATCTAAATGTTCAAGTTGCCCATGTTTCTGTAGATCATTATTTCACTACAGGCTCTTAAAGCTTTTCAAATGGAAATAGCTTGTTTGTAGGCTGTAGCTGTTGGTTACCGTTACCATTGTTAAGAGTGAAGATGCATGTGGCGATGCTTTACTTCCTGCGACGCAGCAACCTGCCTGTAATCAGGTGGGTAAACAGCATTTGGCTGCATCCCAGTCCCTGCACAGCATTTTGATCACACTCCTGTGACAGAGAACACCTGTGGACGGCTGCTGGAGATAAGACTTGTCAAGCGCGCTGAGAAGCAGCACCGTCCCTGCATACCAATGGCCTGCAGGGGGACAAACAGCGTCTCAAGGTAATTCTATTGTGAAGGCCTTTACACCAAAATGGGCGCAGAAATTGTAATTAGTTCCGTTACTGTGGATGATTAAATCAACCTGGCACCGGTAATCTCTAAGCAAAGACAGAGCTGGAATGCACCAAGATATTCCCCCCTGCTCGTCTTCCAACAGTGCTGCCTGGAGTGCATACAGTATGTCACATTTGGATTCAAGACCACATTCAGCCTTTATTTGTTTTCGGCTCTGATAGCAGGTAGCAAATAGAATGAAATGTGACAGTATTGTACCCGTAATTACCAGATAAGAATGTCTGTTTTCTGCACAAATCCACCTCCTATCACAATCCGTCTGTGTTCAGAACTGTTATTGTGGAGTAACACAAGGTCACCACGTTGTCCCATTCGAATGCTATCAAAGACATGCCTTCACGAGATGTCAGTGCAGTGCTGTGTCTCACATTTACAATAAAGGTCTTGACTGTAAAAAAAGCAGTTCAAATAATGTGGAGGAAGAAATACTGCTGCTGTGTCATTGTAATGTCCAACATTCAAGTATGTGGAATATTTGCGCTCTAACTTCTGTATATGACTTTGCTTGTAAAGACTTAAGACTTGACCTTTAGGTTCAGTTGTTTAATTTAATCCCGTTTTATTTTGGTTTGTGTTTGAGACAGTGGGAGATACTTAGTGTCTTGAAGTAATATAGATGGTACTGTTATTGCCGTTGTACTCCGTGGTGATCCAGTATTTCCAGGAACTGCCTGATTGTCTCTTGACAATATCGGTTCAACTGATCCTGGAGAAACACTGCGATATCCAGCAGATCAGAATGGGCTTTACATCCGAACAACTGCAAAGTGCTGAGGTGCCGAGGACACCTTATTTCCTGGAATCCCAGAAGGATTGGCCTATTGACAGCAGCAGTTTGTTTGGCAGGAGTCACTATCACCTCAATCCACCTTCGTCCTGCGTGGAAAAATTCTACAAAGAGCGGCAAATTATTCATTACTGACCGACTCTCTGAAATCCCAGCTTCCTCTTTCCCAGACTGCCCTTGTATGTAAATTTAAAGATACATTCTCACCTCATTATAGATAGCGGTAATGAGAAACGGGGAAAAGAGCATGTACTTGTCACTATTGGCTTGAGTGTGTTGATAAATAGTACCAATTAGCGGTAACCTTCAAGGGGCCACTCGAGGTTTTGCCACAAAATCAGCTTTGTTTGGCTGGAACAAGTCCTCATGCTCAAGTGATTGAACGTCTCAAAACTGTGAAGAACTAAGTTTATCCTCAGCGGCGCACGCCTCCAGAGTTTGTCCTTAAGTTTGTCCTTAACTGAAGGAGTTGTTTCTGAAGAATGTTCTTTTCCATTCTGTTAGAGGCTTTTATTGCTCAGAGAAAGTGCATTTACTCCACCAACATGTTATTTTTATATAAATATTATGGTGCATCTTTCCATTTGACCCTGATGTCACCTCATGGTCATGACAGAGTTAGAGCTTTTGCTTCTGTGCCTGCCGGCTGGTGAGAGCTGTTTCCGCTGGACAGCATGCGCAAGCATTTGACGAATGCACAAGCCAGGCTGTTTACTTCCTTGGATTTCACCACGTTGCAACCTCATAACCTTCGACACAGTCAGTTTTCGTGGAAAGAAGTCTGGAAAATAGCATTCCTACTTTCACTTATATCTTTTTTTAAATGACATATCTTCCCAATATCACTTTGCATTTGGAAATGTCCGTCCATAAAGCCCAATATCACTCATTTGCCTCAATAGGCTTTACAATCAGTACAGCACACAGCACCCTCTGTCCTTAGACCCTCCAATCAGAAAAGGGAAAAGTCCAGGAAGAGAAGCAGAGCAGGAATCCCTCTCCTATAGACAGATGTGTCGTAGATGCGTGTACAGAAAGCAAAAATGATGAAAACTCAGATTTGATCAAGTACGGAGAAATTGATGAGAACATTTGACTTGTTGGATGAAAAACAGAGATAGCAGCATGCCTAGGTGTGTGAATAACAACAGCTGGAAACATTCTGCTGCCCCGATGTTGAGGTCTTTTGTATGAGCTTGAGTCTCAAGCTCATACAAAAGACCTCAACACCTTCCGAGGGAGTTTGGTAGCGATGTTGTTTGTGCTGTTTATGTCCCTCCCACTGGGAATGCAGCAAGAGCAGCAGCTCACATTGCAGACTGTGTTAAAGGGTACATTTTTCAATCTGGACTCTATTTTCCCGTGTTTTTGTATCTAAGTGACTGCAGCCGGCAGCAACAAAACGAGCTGCAATGAAAAAGGCTTCTCCTCTCCCTCAATGTACGGCCACTAAACGTACCTGTTTTTACATCTGAAAGGCTCAGATTGTTATCATGAGTGTCACATTATAGAAAAGAGCTGATGAAATAATAAAACATGTTTCTTTACCTTTTACTTGATCCAGTCTTTTTGCTATTGTGTCACACAACACTTTTTTTCTCAAATATTCTCCTTGATATTATTACATGTGAACTAATCTGATCTGATTCATGCATGCTTTTTCTTATTTGTGTATTGTTTGACCCATGAACATGGATGTCCTTCAATGAGGAGAGAGCAATGCTTACAGTTAAAATCCTTTAATATTCAGAAAGACGCTGCAGTGCCCAGCACCCTGCCAGTGCTGTTCTACAAGAGAAAAAAAAAATGCTACATGGACACACAGCTTGAGGTTGTTGTGTTTATACAGTTTTAAACTGGACAAGGTAATTTGTCTTCGATTGATTTATTCTTTTCTTCTCTTTTTTCTCCTGAGGGGGTTTAGGAGAAACATGTCAGAATCCAGTAATCTCCAAATAAGTAGATTTATTTCTCATATTTGAAGTCAATGTAAAGCATTGAAAATATTCTAACTAAAGCGTAAACTTAAACTGACCGATATTTCTCGACGTCTACAATAAGTTTTGCTGCTGTCCCCATCCACAGCAGTATACTGCTTTGTTCCCGTGCTGGTACTCCTGTCTGTTTCTCCTTCTAATAGCTATCTATCCAAGTATATATAACTGTAGTAACACACTAACTATGGAGAAGTAGCTCATACAACCACACTTCAAGTAACCTATCCCTTTAAGTTAGCGGTGATACATTTGGTTCTCAGGCTGCTGTCCGTGGTGCTGATCAAAGGCTGGTTTTCAGGGTGAGAGTTGCACGGTGAGCCTTTCCACATAGTGATGGTCTGCTTTGCAATCGTCTGGAGTGGTTGTGTGTATCCGGGCATGTGTGTGTGGGAGAGGGCCCAAGAAAGAACCCTTCACTGGGGCCAATCACATGCTGTGTACACCCTGTTGTACAATGACAGTAAAATCACCTTGTTACCTTGTAACGTTCCTGTTTCTGTTAGCTAATGCAAGTTACAACAAATGATAACTATGACAACAGTACATATGTTACATCTCGTTAAAATGTCGCATTTGAATGAAGCAGGACTTCCCACAGACAGCCAGTTTAGTATTGATCAATGATAGTGACTGATGCGATTTCCAATGAAAGCACTGACCATCACTTCAATAATTAAATGCTTTTCTTTTGTGCCAGCGAAGCGCCACTTAATCACGTTATCCACTCTAACAGGGAGCTGCGCACAGATCTGTGCGGCTCGGTCGTGACGCGCAGGCTGCGGCTTCATTGAGTTTCTTAAGAAGCTCTTAAACTGAGGGGGAGCTCCTTGAGATGTTCACACATCAAAAGTAATTAATTCCTCTAAAGTTGATAATCACAGCGTTAATTATACCTGTTTACATCTTCAGAGGTATAATCAGAAGGCCCCATGCGTATTCATGAGTCCTTGATTATATATGCAGTTTAACATAGAAGAGAGTTTACTCCAGAGGCACCTAAAAGGAAATGACATTAATGCCGTTAAAGAGAGCAATCATTGGTTTGTCCAAACAGGAAAGGGATGATGTTGTAGAAAGAAGTTCCATGTGGCTGTTTGGTTTTAATTGCCGTTTAAAACACAACTCAGGGTTAAGTACGTGTTAGCATGGTCATTATGGAGAATGGAGAATAGTGCAGCATAAATGTATGATAGAAAGGGATAGTGTCACGGTTTGGGCTTTGCCCCCTGTGTTCCTGTCTCTGTGTGTGTGTGTGTGTTCCCCTGATTGCACTCATCCTACTCACCTGCCCAGTCCACCCAGCTGCCTTCAATCTCCTCATCACCCCACACATATATACTCCCCTGCTTTCCCTGTTCTGGTTGTCAGATCGTCCTCGTTCGTTCCCCTGTCTGTCCCAGTATTTTGTCCCCCTCGTGTTTGCTCGGTGCTCTAGCGTTTGCTCCTGATTCATCCCTTTGCCTTTCTTTTGTGTTTTTGGATCTTTTCCCCCGCTCCGTTGGAGTCGCTTTAAGTTTGTTTATGATATTTCTGACCAGTAAAGATTCCTAAGTTAAACTTCATCTCGTCTCCTGTGTCTGCGTTTGAGTCTCCGATCTGCCCCTCGGGCGTGACAGAGCACATTTCATGAATCAGCCAGTGTTTTCCCTTTCGGTCATTATTTACTTATAATTTTGCTTTGCTTTGCTATTGTCTAATGAGAAATGAGGACAACAATTTGACTTAAAGGATTTTCCTTTTTATTGAAACAGCTACAAAATGTGCAATAATCACATCAAATAAATTGCAGCAATAGCCCATAAAAAGAATGTGCTCATACGTAGGCCTCAAAACCAATGAATAAATAAATAGTCTGCAGCCTATCCCAACATATGAAATAAACGACCTGGCTTTGTTGAGACGATCTCCTGCGCCGACACACACACACACACCCTCTACACACAGCAGACAGCACTCTCCGTCTGTGAATAACTCATAAGTAAGGGATAATATGTCTTTATTGTGAAATGAATCCCGACAGGGTGAGCAGAACGCTGGCACAAAGTGTAAAAAAACATGATGCATATGTGATGTGATTACCATGGCAAAGCATTTGGTATTGAGGGGGGGATCTTTGTCAAAGAAAAGGGGCAATTTGGAGAAGCATTTTGGATTTCTACAGTTGGCAAAAGGATACTTCCAGTTCATTTTAACCTGTTATATTTCCTGTTAATGTGGCTATTGGGAATCTCACTCAGGCCTTCTGTTATAAATGTATCATCTTGAATCCAATCTGAGATATTGCTGACTAACAAAGGAGGTCAACAAGGACCCACAGCTTCATTTTCCCCTGGGGCTCCATAGCTGGTTAATCCAGACACATGTCGGTGTTTTACCTTTCTGCAAACCACAGAGTTGGTTGAATAGCAGAAACTCACAATGCCATGTTAACGTAACAATGTGACTATCATAAATAAATCACAGCCACCCTGAGCAGACTCTTACTTAACGTTACATAACACTCAAACTCACTACTCACACGGGACACAAACAACGGTGAAAGTCCTCTACATACACCACATCTCCCACCTAAGCCTTAGTGGACTTTCTCACTTGTTATACACCTTATTATAAAACGCAACTTTCAACAATAACTTCTCAAAGTTCGAAGTGATTGCTAATATTCCAGTTACATTAGTGAGATTGCGCTGGGCCACTCAGTGTGTGTGATCTCATCTATGATTTAGCCAAGAGGATCAATATCGCAGTATACATTCTGCATAATTGTGGGAGTGTTTGATCAATACCTGTGTCTCAATAACTGAGCTGAGATTTCTAAAATTGTAAAACTCAGTTTACAGCGTGCAGTGTGTATTTCCATGCAGTGTGGACACTCTGGATGTGTTGGAGAAAAACAGCAATGAAAGTCAAATTAAGAGTCCCACATTATTAAGCATCTGCCTCGCTAAGCTTCTTATATTCTTATAGCCGTTCAATAAACCCACAGCGCTGCAAATGTGAGAAGATGGTAAGAGCAATTTCCTTTAACTTTGTTTTAAAATCTATTCATGCTTTATTCTGCACTCCACAAAAGATCGGCAATCCACAAACTGCTGACGCTGACTGCTCATCATGCCGCCTCAGCAACTTGCAAACAAACATCAGCCGTAACTTTCTTCCGGAGTGACTTCCAAAACAGCTGCGTATGAAATTGGACGGCTCGAATTAAAAATTCCCCATTTGTTTTGCTTCTCCCAGTCTGACAGAGGGATCAGTGCGAGTCAGTGGG
Source organism: Anarhichas minor (assembly GCF_050575085.1). Taxonomy (NCBI): domain Eukaryota; kingdom Metazoa; phylum Chordata; class Actinopteri; order Perciformes; family Anarhichadidae; genus Anarhichas; species Anarhichas minor. Next base: position 4,220,902 of record NW_027466464.1, read on the forward strand.
TGCAGTAGTGCAGGGAGCTCCCATTCCAGATGTCTGCTGTGTGCAGCACCCTGATGAACACGGCGCCCAAAGCCCCGGGTGGGCCTGGGGTTCTGTTAATGAGCAGAGCCGCGAGGACGTGTGTGTCTGGATGACGGCCACCTGTAGAAAGAGCTCTGTGGGAGGTGAGAAGGAGGCAATCGACTGCTAGCAGCATCTGGTCTCTGGGAGTGTAACATATGAAAGCAGCTGGGTACATGGGTGTCATGCGTGGGCACGGATACTGCTGCAGTCATTTATGGTGTTGTGGGTTTGGCTGTATCATGCTGCAGTTTGCCTCAAGTACACAGTCTGCCTTTATTTTCATCACTGAAGCTCTGCCAGTTTTTAATTGCACTTGCAGAATAATAATAAATCAATTTCATATAGCGCTTTTCAAAATACCCAAAGACGCTTAAATCAAACCCAAGCTTGTTATGTCTTTTCAAATGAATACAACACAATTATGTTATGACCGTAGTCTGCAGACTGGCAACCCAAAGATGCTGATTGAGGTTATATGACATGCAAGGTAACTGGCCCATTTCCAACCAAAGATACGTTGAATGTCGAACCATCAAATAAGTTTCATAAATATGTTTCATCAGCTTCATATCACGCTTTGGTTACGGTTCAGATCAAATAATTATGTAATAACGTACAGTAACAAATGTAAGTGGTATTAATATTTAACAACCTCACTTACGTTGCGTAACATTACGTAACAAGCGCAAAGTCAACATTTACTTTTGGATTCACACGGGACATGAACTGCAGTCTGGGTGAAAGTTCTCCGTTTGTTTGACCAGATGCTTTACTTTCCACAATGGTCCCTCGATGTACGACTTCACTTGCTCTGACCAGATACAAAAACATTGACCTTCAACGTTTCCATGCTTTGCAGAAATGTACAATGTCAAAATTGTTTCCTGGCCACTGGGCTGATATTCTCATCACTGTATACACAGTTACTACAAACCAGGGTCCGGAAATATCAACAACACAGTACTCAGAGGCATGAGGTTAAAACTGTCTGTAGGCAGTGGGAAGAGGTGATGTTGACACTCAGCCAATCAGAAGAAGACCTGTTCCACCCTGCAGATGGTGAACAGAGAGCCTCTTGTTCAATCCAGATAAACTCCATCTAATCTCAAGGGTCCAATCACTAGCTGTTCTGAGCTTTCAACCACATTTCACTTTAATGAGGTGTGGTTGAAAGCCTACAAAATGTGTCATACTAAGTACCATGAATGAAGGTTCCACTATCAGAAATCTCCCCTGAAAATGTTTCACCCAGTGCCCTTCATGAGACCCTGGATTAAAGCAGGACATTGACAAGTGATGTGTGTGTAACGTGCTACAGCCTAGTTGCCTCGGCTTGCATCCATGGAATCTTTCTGCCACATGATTTCTGTACATATGTATGCTTTTTGGAGATTAATCTTTTTCTACTTATTCCTCTTCTCTACCTTGTCCTTCTGTTTTGTAAATCCACCAGGTAATCTTCTGTCAAACACTGTCTTTATCACAGTTTTCTGACACACACACTCTGAGCAGAAACTGTTTGCCTGGCTACACCGGTTTAATCTAGATCAAGGACTGATGAGAGATGAGGCTGAGCTGATTTATGTCGCTTCTCATGACAAGCTAACACGGTCTGACACTTACTTGGGGGCTGGAGTGTCTGTATGTGTGTGTGTGTGTGTGTGTGTAGCTGCATGGGTGTGGACGGCTGACAACAATGGATGGAGCGGGCTGCAGGTCTGACCTTGGCAGCTGCTCTCCGGAGAATCAGTCACTCTTTAAAAAAAAAAAAAAAAAGGCAGCTTGGGTAAATGTGTGAGATGAAGGAGCTCCTGTATGAACGAGATGAACACTGCTTCTCAACGTCATAGACTGCAAAGGACATTTGGGGATTTTAGGGGCACTGTAAAGTTCTGTTCCTTCTCTTTCTGGCATCTTTTTTTCTCTTTTTATTTTTCTCATGGGTAGGCCTGGCCTCAGTACTCGCTACCTTTAAGGTATCGACTAAAGTAACCCAGTGCCAAATAGTATTGACTTCTTTAGTCAAATAATACCTGCAATCGAAATAAAAGGGTGGTGATCTGCGGTAACCGCAGACATGTACTTTAGATACGAATGTACAACATTTACATTCGTATCTAAAGTAAGTAAAGGCCTCCATGCACTGCTAGTAGTTTCTTTTCAGGGCATATTGATGACCTGAAACCTCTTGTATCCACTTGAGATGTGAGATCATTTTGCGTAGGGTAAAAAAAGTACTTCCATGAGCTGCATTGAATAAAGCTCCTCATTATAAGTGAGCTCCTCACTTATAGTACTCCTCGGAAGTGTAGCCTGAGGACAGCACTTGGATAAATGTAATTAATGCAGTTACTGAGAGCTGCTCGCGGAGAGATGTACTTCCTGTGCTGCGTCTGAGCCCAACGTGAGTCATGTCTGCCGGATGCAGGGAGAGCATGGATCACTGCAGACGATGACGGCGTAATGTGGCATCTACTACGTTTCCTTCACCAAAATCACACAACAAGCGCATTCGTGTCAAACAGCAGCCTCGGATCAAAATAGCAAAGAGTGTGCCGTATGCAGTCCTCATGAGGCAACCCTGTCAAGTACAACAGTTATATTGAACAATTCTGAAAATTGCAATAGCAACATTAGTAAAGGTTAGGTGAGGTCTTTTTTTTCTTTACCTAATCCCATGTGCAGAGCCAAACCAGCAATGTATATATCCTCCTAATCCTCCTACCAACAAGGAACAAATGAACACTTCCTCCTGTTTCAGTAACATTTGATTAAAAAAAAAAAAAACAGTGACCAGTGGCTGCAGACAATTGCTGAGTCTTTACTAAAAATCCCACTAGATGTGTGAGGTGTTTTTAAAGGTTAACATATTCAGTAGGAACCAATTAGCTTGGAGCTTAAAGACACGGACATTAGGGAAGTCAGAAGATATCGAGAGACGGACTAACCAGCAGTCTGATGGCAGTTTATGAAATAGTCAAGAAATGTAGTCTCTTGGTTTGTACAGCGACACGAATTGCCAGCTTCTTTCGTGCCCATCAGAAAGACTTTACAAAACAATAGTTGGGTTTATGCAAAAAAACACTTTGTTAAGTTGATGGGGGTGAAGAGGAAGTCAGGCGACGTAGTATGAAGAGTGACAAAGTCGATGCAGGGAGGAGGTCGGGGCGGATGGATGGATCAAACAAACACCCAGGATACAGCTGATCGTGTTTTGCCAAGTTACGCAAGTTACTTAAAAGGTTATTCTAACCCAAACCACGTAGTTTTGTTGCCTAAACCTAAATGTATTAAGAGCAGTGGTGATGACCACTGATGACACCCATTCAATCGGCTGGTAACGTTCAAAGTGGGTGGTCTCTTTCCTGACAACGTACACAAAGCCGGCTTACGAAAGAAACGTTTCATCCAGTTTGGAGTGGAACAACTTGACTGACCTCACTCCCATCCAACACCTTTGATATGAACTGGAACACATACGCAGTGATTTTAAAGACAATTCAAATGACAGTGAACACTCTGTGAATCCTACTATGAAAGGCTACCGTGATATAACCTGCTGTATAATCAGATCTACTGTTAACAACACATTAACATCAGTATACAAACAGTTAAGACGATGCATACAGTTGGAAATATACACTTATATCACATAATAATGTCTGAGGATGTGAAGCTGTGCTGACAATTTTCTACTTAAAGAAAAGGAAATTTCCTCTTGATAGCTTTCTAATATGGTGTCCCAAGGCAGCAGCACTTCTAATGGAAGGCTGACAGGTAATATAGGTATGTTCTGACACATTCTTTCTCAATGTCCTTCTGTCAAATTGAAAAATACTGCATGGATATGAGATGCGTCTTCGGCCGCTCCGACCCCGTAGGGAGCAAATGCAAATGATAAACACAGCAAGCAGTGCGTTTCCACTTGAGCCTGTCAGATAAATGCCTGATGTTCCTACCTTGATCCTGCTAAAGGAAGATGCAAGAGGAGTGTTTGTGTGCTATCATAGAGAAGAGAGAAGATAAAATCAGAGGCTGGCACATTTTAATATAGATCCTTTTAGTCCTCCTAGTTTCCACACATATAGTTGTATACTGTGGATTTTTTAGATGAGATTCTGGTCGCTGAATCCACAGTTTCCAAGCAGATATTAAGGAGTTGTTTGTCTTGTTTGCCGGTCTTCATCCTTGAAGCCTTTTTGGAAACCCCAAAATACTGTGAACAAATGACTAAGGTAGATGGGGCAGAAAGCACACACTGGAACTGGACAGTTACTGAGAAACACAGTTTAAGTTGCTGCTGTTCCTCTCATGGACGGCCACAAGGGGGAACAAGGATTCCAAGGATTCATTTGCCTTAAAAGGCCTTTGGTGCTTTTAGATACTGCCTGTATGCCACCAGACTGAGAAGTTGAACAATCCACATTCTCGCTCCTGCTCATACAGTAGTGCTGTTCTGTGCGTAAACGATGGCGTGGCCGTTTGGATCAAGTGGCCATCCTGAGCGGGCCCATTGCTTGGCTTGTCGGGGGGGCATGCCTGTTCAGAGCGCGTTACCGTTCGGAGTGCATGAACGCTTACCACACGTTGACTCCAGGGAAGTGAAGAAGAGTCAATGAGCCGCGGCCTGCAAAGGCCCGCTGTGAACGACGTGCTCGACTCTCGTCCACAGAGCCCCGAAGCTCCGCCCCCGCCGCTGTACAGAGCGCTACCACTTGTTTATCAAACCTTTTTTTACTATCATGTGGGACACCGCACGTCTTTTGGTGCCCAACAATCCACCCACCAAATGTGAAGTAGATGGGATGAACGGTTCCCGAGATATGCAAAGGACACACACGCACAGACTGACAGGCATGACCAGTGCTTTAAAGTTAGATGCCTTTTTAAAAAATAAATCAAAAGCAACTGGAAAAATGATGGCGTGCGACTGCTATTTATTATTTCAGAAATGTCATCACGAATGGCTCCATAAAAAGTGAATGAAGGCTAAATTATGGATATGGTGAACCTGAGTACTATTATTTTAATGTAATTTATGGCTGTTACTTTGCAGCATGAGGTACACAGGAGGACACTGAAAACAGGAGCAGGTGCCTCTGCATGGCTCACACTAAAACACATTCTTTAGTGAGGACACAGAGGCAACATTAGTTGCAAACAAAAATCACTTATTTATGATGCATGCTCTGTTTGCTCATCCATGTATGCGAAGCAGACTCATTTTTCACTGTCATCCTTTCCTCCTTACTCGGCTGCTAGGGGATCATAGGACCTTCCAAGACAAACTCCTCACTGGCCGTTCACTCTGTAATTATCGACAGCCGTGACACCCCCGATGATTTATTGTCATTATTTTAGCAGGAGATAAAATGTAAATCTGGATAATGGCTGTCATTTTCAGGATCAGTACAGGGAAACTTAGCATAAAGATTGATTCTCGTCCATCGGCTGGTCAGAGTCAGGAAATTAAGCGGTGAGTCATTTGCCCAGTGCGGTGGAAGATGCTTTGTGATGGTTCGGGCTGAGAGCATATCACGATTCCGTCACTTTATTCCTGCTCCTCACAGAGGACTCACATAATCATCAGGGAGGCAGAAGCTGTCTGCTGATGAATAAATATCTGAACAAGAGCAACTGGGAAATGGAAAACTAATGACAAACTGGTGGGTCGGTTTATGCGAACGGATATTTCTGTTTGATAAAACGGTCCAGCCATGAAAACATGGTGTTGTTTTAAACTGGGTGTAAGCTACAGATATACAGGAGATCATATATCTGATGTTGTGGTGTAGAACAATGGGTTTTTCTGTATGAAATCAACGGGGCATTTAAAGGGAACCTGTTCATACATACATGTCCTTTTTTCAATCACGGTATAGTTCTGTAAATGTTTTATACTTTTACAGTGCTTTGTTGCTTTGAGCAATCAGCAAAAAAAATGATATCTCTGGATCTGGAAAAAGTACATTTTGATGTTCCCTACATCAAAATGTAGGGAACATTTTGCTCAAATGTATGCTCAAATGCTGAGGACAGGACAAGTGTAGATATGTCTGAATGACCATGACAAATTGGTGTCATTTGGCTTTTAGGTGGTGCTGTAGCATCATCTAAATCTAGAATCGCTGTGTCTGTCTGTCTATATGTGTATTCCATATTCAAAGATTTGATGGTCACTTCATTTAAGTTTTTTCTTTGTTTGCATACAAAGCAGAATCAGTTTGAATATAAATGTGAAATGTGTCATTGTTATTATGCGTTGGCAGCAGGGATGTGCTGTATGATTGATGACTGCATTGATCTAACTCACACAGGCCTCGCCGTCTACTGGACTCTCTGGGTAATACTCTCCCCCAATCCCCAGCATGCGTTTGCCCACTGGAAATTTCCATAAATGTAGCCATCAAATCAGAACTTGTTTACCCAAATATGTGTGGATAGTATATACGTCAGCTCACATCTCTGTCTGACTATCCTTTTTCTCGTCCGAACAGCGATTCGCCCACTGACTGCCTACCTTCACGGACGTAGAACCTTGTCCGTGTCTGTTATGTACTGATCTTGACAGCTTCTCGAAAATCATCGCTCCAGTGGCCAACGTTCCACCCCTGCCTCCGCTTCAGTTTGTCGTGGCATCCTGTCAGCAGCCACTGAAGACATGGCTCCGGTTGCAGGTTTGGTGGATTTTGTCAGGGTGCCATCCTTTCCCTGCTTAGCTCCTCAAAGGGACGGGTTGAGTAGTTCTGGACTGTCCGTATGGGTTAAGAAGACCATCCAGGAAGCAAGAGCGGGATCCACTATTTCCTGTTACAAGGCAAAGTGGTCAGGGTTCCGAGGCTGGTGTGAGGAAAGGAAGCTAGATCCCCTGTCATGTGGAGTTGGGTTGGGCGTAGGATAGTCAGGCAGCGAGGTGTGCTTCCTCATATACTGTCGGGTCTGCAAGTATTAGGGTAGGGGCGTCCTGATTGGCTAGTTACGCTTATGCACATTTTCGGTGGGCGAATGCGTGTTTGTGATTGGAAGAGGATATTACCCATAGTATCCAGTAGAGGGCTTCGCCTGTGCTTATAGAACTAGGGTTACAATATAGTAACCTTCAGCATTGCCAATGATTCCCAAAACGACATATATGGCCATTCTATTCAATGTTATGAAATGGTCACAAAGTAAGCAACTCTCACTCTACATGGACTCTTAGTGAAATGTTTACTAGCATTGTGTAACTTACAACTGTGCCATTGCAGATGTATTGATGTGATTAATGTGTTCAGAGTTTTATTGCTGTAATATTGTTGAAGTCAGGATATTTGGGTCGCTGGCTTCTCCACCGTGGATGTGTTAGTTATACTTAAGACAGACAAAGGGTCCTTCATGCCCACCAACCATCTCTTCTAACCTGACACATTATCCCACACATATCACAATCCATTATGCTCTGTATTGGTCTTAAACAGAGCTGTACAGCAGAGGGGAAATTAAAAAGGATCTGATTGTTCTGATCTGACCATGTGTGTTCGGGCTTGTCCACGCAGCAGAATGCACTAGACGGAACAAAGAGGCACACTCTGAACAGCGCACACCCAACAGGCAAACACATACTCTCTCTTTGGTTTTTTTGATTACTATTTTGTGTTTCACCTTTTTTGTCTTGTAAATGGATGTTTGTGGAATATAAACCTTTGTCTATCTAATGTTGGTAATTTGTGTTTGTTTTATGTTTCAAAATTGATAGTTTAGTACAACTAAACAGTAGACAATACTAATTTGCTATTTTCCTTTTGTTAAGAAATGTGGTTCCCCCAGGTGGTTTTATTAATTAATTTGCCATTTTAATGCCGTTTTAGTTACTGCACCAACATCATTTTGATGCCTTATTAGTGATATGTCAATAACTTTAAATATATTAATACTTGTATTAAATATTTGCAAATAACCAGACATGCCTATTCGAACATAGCCTAACAAATCCTGTATTTGCCAGAGAGGTTATTTTCTGCATTAAAGTTACCAAAGTTCAGCATGAGGTTTCATGATGACAGTAAATATTCCTGTGTAGACAGCAGACAATGCAGCACGCTGCAGGTCTGCTTGTGTTCATTGTCGCCCACACAGTCACGGCTGTTCACCTTCGTGTTATTTGAAACACTTTTAAACTCCTGCCTTTGACCGGAGGGTCTGGGTAAGGCACGGAGGCCATTTCTAAAATTTCAGCCTGACTTCCACCATCACTCCCCCGCTCATGACTCTATAACTTGGCAGCAGTCGCTGTGGATACACACCATCACAGAGACAGACAGCAAGCTGCCTGCCAGCTCTGTTTTTCACCATCTAATCTGCTCTATAGACATGTTCAATAATGAAACTCACTGCATTGTTATTCATAACTATCTCACTCTCACTTTCATCACTGAACAAATGATGTTGTGTATTAGCTCGTTAGGAACACGTCTTCTCTTCATTAGGTATGATTTGGTTTAGAGAGACAGGAGACTCTGCTGCTCCCTCTGTGTGCAGTCATGTTACTGCACGCACTATCTTCCCACATCACGACCCAGTGAGCAGGACGAGGTGACACTATGTTCAACAGAGCAGTGCCCTCTGAGGCACTACGCACACTATGAAGGGCAGAAAGTTTGATCGTGCATCTGATCAATCCAATCATCTTTAATAACTACATTGTCTGAATGCAAAAGGAACATTTTCATTCGCAGAGTCAATGCATAAACGGAGTGAAATGCAGCAAATATACAGTATTTTATTTAATCTTTACTTAATTAGGTAGTCTCATTGAGACAAAGATCTTTATTCCAGGAGAGACTTCAGCACATGAAACATTCACAAGAACACAATCAACAAAACAGAAACACTAAAAACAAGGAATTAAAAACAGTTACAAGGACCATGAACTGTCACAATCAGGCTTTGCCTTGGGTGTTTTGTGTGGTTTTCTGTAGCTCCTCACTTCCTTCACTTGTCCCTAATTAGTTCATTCAGTACACCTGCCAGTCACACTCCCTCATCAGCACAGCTCTCCTCACCTGTTCTAGTCACTATTTAAACCCCTGTCTTTCACTCACTCACTGCCAGATCATTGTTTGTTTTCTACCTACCCGCCCGTTTTGCTCGCCCTGTTCCCGGTTTTTCAGCCTGCCTGTTCTGCCTTGTCCAGCCGGGTTTTCCCCCTCGTTTCTTGTCCTTGGATTCCCTGTGTGTTTTTGGTTTGTTCATTAAACCCTTTTTTCACTTCACCTGACTGTCTGCATTTGAGTCCTCATGGGGCGACCGTGGCTCACTGGCTCAAGAGGGTTGTCTGGTAACCGCAGGGTCGACGGTTCGATCCTTGACTGGGACGTGCCACATGTCGAAGTGTCCCTGAGCAAGACACTGAATCCCCGGCAGCCCACTCCTCCCTATACACAGAGATGGGTCAAATGCAGAGGTCAAATTGTGTATGTGTATATGACAATAAAAAGGGTTTCTTTCTTCATTATGTCCCGTGACATGAACAAACATCAGTTAAAGCTTTCAAATCTCCCAGGAGAACACAAGGCAGAGTAACTATCCTCCGGTTATATTAAGGTAAAATATTCCTTTGTTTGACATTACTTTGCGTCTTAAGGTCAATCACATTCTGCATTATTCATTCTCATAATCAGATTGTTTTTTGCTACTCCAGAGAACCCAAATAAAGGCATCAGGTTCAGTACGGAGCTGTCACTTAACATAATTAGATTTCCTCCCCATTGGTCCATTCAGTGCTGATGATGCAGGATGAAATAGCCCAAACTGGGCGATCCATGAGTTACATGTCAGTCTGGAGAAGCTCATGTTTACAGCTCTTGGTTTGTTTGAAAGAAGTCAAAATTGAAAGATGCAATTACATTTGGGGATTGATTCCCCCACATTCAACATATTCTATGTTTTCCAGAAATGCATAATGCCAACATTGTTTCCTGGACTGTCATTTTATTAAATTATGATATTTTCATGGCGAACATGAAACATGTTTGCCATGAAAACACCTCCAGCAGACACAGCATGTAAATTTAATGGCACGCTCCTTTTAGCTCTGTTTTTGGTCCCCACCAACTCGTAAGACACATATCTTGGCTTCTAAATGCTCCATTACATTCACCAGCTAGTCTCTAGTTGTTTGATGCTGAGTTGGTGCAGGTAGTGGAGGCTGCAGTGGGTTTATTAGAGCTAGTGGAGGCTGCAGTGGGTTTATTAGAGCTACATGTAAGCAGGCTAATGAGAGCAAAGTTGGACTGTCGTAAAACCAAAACAAGAAAAAGGCTTTTAGAACTGTGGAGCTGAGGGGAACTAGAGGGTTGGTGATAATGCATCGCTACGAGCAAAACGCTGCACATAGTAACAATGTATTGGTGATATAGATATATCAAAATATTGGTTATTGCAAATAAATATATTCTATTTCTTTGCAGCACAAAGTTAGTCAGGAGAAATGTTTCCGTTTCCTGCAGAATAAGAAGTTCCAACCCGGGAAAACAGAGTAGTAAGAAGCTTTATCGTCTCGTCCGAGAGCTCCTTGTTGATAGAGCCCGTCTCAAGGGCTTCTTTGAACTGAAGTGATGTGCAGTGCAGCTAAAGATAACACACAATCAAGTCCGAGTCCAGGGCGGTGCTCCAAAAGGAATTCACCCAATACAGAAAGCACACAAGCAGTGCAGGTCTGGTCCAAACACTGTTCCCTTCTGCTAGATTATCTAAATGAATGCATCTATCTTTACCTCTGCAACATCTTTGATTAAAAGCTATTAAAGACACCTGACACACTGAGACAGTGTGCCTCCAGCGTCCCTGCTGTGCTGCAGGTGCTCCTGTCTGACACAACAAACCGGTGAAAAGGTGCGGGTGTGTGTTCAGGAATGAAGCTGCAGTATTGCAGAGAGCAGTGCTATAGAATGGAGATGGTTTAGTGTGTGGGTGACAGATCTGTTGACAGCTACAGCTGACTATTTCATCACATGCTGTGATGCATGACGGCCCGTGTACCTCCAATCACACTAGCAGAAACAAAGATGGGATTTGGAGTGAGCTTCTTCAATTGATACTCAATACCAAAGTATGATTATATTAGTAGGTTTGTTTTTAATGGACTGGGGCTTATTTGTCCTCCAACCTTCTAGATTTCAAAATAAAAGCAAACAAGTTTAAAAAAGTAATAAATGCAGGTAGTGTTGTTCCAATTGAATTATCATATTATTAGAATATCTTAATGAGTTTACTTTTACCAGCAGATATTATAGATTAAAGTTCCTCTCCACAAATGTATTGTGCTTACTATAACTTGAATTTGATGTTTGACATCTTGTGTCCAGAAGTTAAAGCTACAATTTGTTGATTGTTTGATTTCTTATATCTGAGTTAGGAGCAAAGTGTGAACAATGCCTGCTGTTCTTGCCGATGTCTTCTGTCGGGGTGCAGCTGCAAAATGTGTTGTTCTTTGGTGACGTGAGAGTGACGTCGTTGGAGGCAGGGAAGAGCTGCAGAGTGCTACTTCAGCTTTGGAAGCTGTGGGGTGCTAATGCTAATGGCATCCCAAAATAGGAGTGCAGGGGAAGTTATGGACGAGTATCTTTTGCATTGTAGATTTTACAAGGTGGAGCCTTTGCTCAAGTTGCACTTCGACACCAACAGAAACAGAATCACTTTTGTTGGATGCTGTCAACAACGACAACCGCAAGAAATTGAGCCATGTGTGCATTCATACGCATGGAATGTTTTTCCACTCGGACAGAAATGTTCTGGAGACTTCCAGCATGGTGATGCTGTCTTCCAAATGACTTCATATCATTGTTTTCATACTAACTTTACATTGAAACACTGAAATAACAATTATGCGTTTATTTTTCATTAAATGACATTAATTACATAACTGGTAATGGTCTGAGAACATTTTGCTGTGATTGTTGTGTCTTACCGTAGTTTATTCTTGGGGTCAGTGGGTAGTCCTTGTATGTTATATATGTTGTAAGATGAGGGTTAGGGACTATGTATACAGGTATGTATGTATATATATATATATACACACACACACTGTATATATATTTGTCTAAAGCCTTCGCTGCTGAATTCTGGTTGGATGATGATAACAGACTTGAGTTATGTTTTCTGTGGCAGAGGATGCTCTTTTCTGACAAATGTTGCTTTACTGTTGCAATAGTATTGCATTGTTATTGCTACTCCTTTCCCTCTTTATTAGGTACACCCGCACAATCCAATACAGTCCATTACATTAGCTCTGCCACATATTCAACCTCTACAAAGCTAGGAATGGTGTTTATTTAATGATGATTATTACCGGAATCTTTGTGTCATGGTGTATTATTTAAAATGCTATTTAGGCTTTCTCTGTAATATCCCCAAAGTGAATACATTGACAGAGTAGATTAAAATAGCATACATTCAGCAGCAGGCTCACAGGGTTTTCAGATGTTTGTTTTAAATATTAAAGCTATCCTGTGGAGTTTCTTACCATTAGTAGAACTATGGAGCACTGTTTATGTATCATGAGGAGAGAAATTCATCCAACACGTTTGTTCGGCCTCAAGGATACACACATATTTTGACCATAGACAGTCTTGAGCAGCGGTGGAACTATTCTGATCCTCTATTTAAGTGAAAGTCCCAACAACACTGTAAGAATAGAGGTGATTAATGGGAGGGGAAAGAAGAAAAAAGGCAAACTACTCGTAGACATCTGGCATGTGACAAGGACCCACAACTACACACTTTGTAAGGGGTCTAAGACAAAAACAGTGTATTTGTATGAAGCTATCTTTTGTTTTTGTGTACAATCTTCATCTGAAAATATCTTAACCTGTCAGACAAAGCTAGTGTTGAATAACAGTTCAACGTTCCCCTCTGAAATGTGGTAAAACAGAAGGAGAAGGCACTCTGGCATAACATTGAGAAAAGAACAAGTACCTTCAAATTGTACTTAACTGTAGTGCTTGAGTAAATCAACCACTGGAATGCTGTGCAACATGCATTTGTAACAGACCATTAAACCACCAGAAGGTGCAAGACCTTTATTAAAGAATAAAGTGATCTTTTATGGCTGCTGTTTTGTGTGTTTTATTTGAATGTCAGATATCCTGACATTGTAATAATCTTCAATGATTAAACAAAAATGCTGTTTTATTCTTCTTCCAGCCGCTGTCATTCCAATACAGCAAACCAACAGTAATAGTGGAATCCCCAATGGAAGGCTGGCCTTCAGTCCCCTTAATAAAGTTTCTTTACCTCTGACCAGCTGTTTCTTCTTTCAAGATAACACTGCAGCCCAGACAGACAAAGAGCAGCCTATCAGAGGGCTGCTTCATCGGCCCCACTTTTATTGCTGTCTGGTCCTCCCTTGATTTCAGAGATGAAAATGCAGAAAACAAGGGAGCAGAAATGAGCGTGCCTTCATTTCCACCCCCACAGACTCTCCATGCATATCTACACATCCATTGTTATTGGACTCTGTGTGACCTCTGGCTGTTTGAAATTCATCACTGCACAGCCGAGCTATTAAGCATTACGTAATATCGCCACACATATTTCAATCTAATAACTCCCCCCCCTTGTTTAATGATTAAAACAAATGGCATTTTATTCCTCGCCTCTAAATGGACTGTTTTAGTATGTTTCCCCGCGCATCTGTTGGCAAATGATAATGTGGGGCGTGAAAATGTGCCATCTTCTATTTATAGGCTGGCAGCCTAATAACTTGTGTCTGACGTTTCTTATAGAAGTAAGATAAGCAGAGGACCTCACCGAGGAGGCTACTGTTGGTATTCCGTGTGAAATCTAAAGTAAACGTTGAGTTTGAACCCAAACCATGTTTTTTTCCCTTAAACTTACCAGGTAGTTGTGCTGCTTAAACCTAACCAAACTGAGCATTTCACAACATCAACCAATATTTAAACGTGTGACTGTTAAATTTAGGATGACCTCCTGCCTGTAGGGGCACTAATTTAATGTAGGAGGTTAGGAACAAGTGGCCGATGTGGGTCAGCATGTCTATGGACCATATCTCCATAATTCAAGACTAATAGGAAACTGCTTCAACTGCTTTCTCTTCCTGTATGAGAACTCATAAGATCGACTATATGATATTTTTATGTAAATTTCTCGACAATTCAGATGCCAAGATATTTGTATTCTCTTGCTCTCCCAATGTCAGACACATTCAGTGAATTGATACAAGTTTTTGAAAATAATACCTCTGGCTCTGGAGAAGAGCCTGCATTTTGATTTGTTTGTATTAAGTACCAGTTTTAGATTCATAAGTGCAACAGGTGTTGAAGGAGAGTTGCAAAACCTCAATGGCTCATTGCAAAGAGTCTGCAATACAATGATATCCAACTATATATCAGCAGTGGTGTATAGTAACGAAGTAGAAATACTTCGTCACTGTACTTAAGTCGTTTTTTGGATATCTGTACTTTACTTTACTATTTATATTTCTGATGACTTTTACTTTTACTTCACTACATTTTGCAAAGAAAACTGATACTTTTACTCCGATACATTTCCCCTGAAACCTTCGTTACTCGCTACAAAATCAAATCTATCTTTAGAAACAAAATGAATCATGAGACCAGCGTCGGGGACTGTGGTGGAACAGAGACTGCAAGCAAGCAGGTTTGGCGAATCAGTGGTCCTAGCTTGCAAGTTAAATCATTAGTTAATCACGTTAATGCGCAATTGCAAACAAGTGCTGTCAAAGCCGCGGTTATTTGATTCCCAGTGATGCTATATGCTATAGCTAGCGAGACTACATGAACAGAATTCCACTCTACGATGACTGATTTCATGATGGAAGCACCTGCTACTCCCGAAACAAACGACGGTGGTGACGAAGACCAACACCCGTGGATCGCTAGCGAGTTAGTGAGCTGAGGAAGTGTTGACAGTTGTGCAGCACTAGTTGGCTAACGTTAGCTAGCCACCACACCATAGGATTGACAGGAGCCGCGAGAGCGCAGCATTAGTGTTAGCATTAGGGAAATCCTTCCCAGCTGTGCGCAAGCTGTCTGTGAAGCTGAACACACCTCTACCTGCCTCAGCGGCCTGTGAAAGGCTATTTAGCGTCGCAGGACTAGTCTTCAGCCCAAGAAGAGCGAGACTGAATTCTCGCAATTTTGAAAACCAACTTCTTTTGAAGATGAACAGGATATTTTTCAGTTTCAAGTAATGATTGGGTTGTTACTTTCGGTGCTGCTTTAGTATTGATCATGTTTTGATATTTGAGTCATTTTGTGGATGATGGTAGCAGTCGCCCAATTGCAGATTCAGCTTGAGACAAACCTTTGCCTATTGTGTTCAAATCAGGCCCATAGGAGTTTACAAGGCAGGTGTCCTTTCTCACAACACTGACCAAGTTGATATTTTTTGCTGAACACAATATTATGCATTTGCCCTCTACATCCTCTAGTCGGAATGAGCATACTTATAAACGCACTGTTACAACTCCTTCATAGTGTCATATTGCTTTTCGGAGAATTATGATGATAAGTTCATAGTAGATGCAAAAGTATACTTATGTACAATATATTATGTTGAACATTGTTGCTCCTGGATGGATCACAGCCAACCCAATTATTGTCAACACAGCTCCATGTCCTTGTTCATGGTGCCACAGCACTTAAAAGAATAAACTTCATAATTCTGACCCTTTGCTTTTTTATTAACAGCATTTACTTGTACTTTTACTTTCAATACTTAAGTACATTTAATATCAGAAAATTACTTTTGATACTTAAGTACAATAAATATCAGATACTTTAAGACTTTTACTCAAGTAGTATTCTAATAGGTGACTTTTTACTTTTACTGGAGTAGTTTTCCAGTAAGGTATCTTTACTTTTACTCAAGTATGGCTTTTGAGTACTTTATACACCACTGTATATCAGCATATGTAGTAAAGGGACCCAATACTGATCCCTGCGGTACACATTTTGCAATGGACTCATTGGAAGAGCGGTTCGACCCCCAGCTCTGCTAGTCCATGTTGATGTGTCATTGGGCTTAACCTCTAGTTCCAGTAGGCTGTTCCTGCGCTGTGTGAATGGGTATGAATGATTCAATAGACCGAATGGGCACCTTGCATGGTAGCCCCTGCCATTAGTGTATGAATGGGTATTATTATTTTTTCCTTTCTGTGAACCAGAGCCTTTTGTAAATTGTGAAATTGTGTTCCTTGTCCCTGTAGGAGCTGCTAAGCCAAGGTGGTGGGGTTGGTGTCTCCCTTCGTGTGCTGTGTGGTTTGGTGTACCCCTGGTTCGGAACCCTCACGTGTGGTTGTGTGTGAGTGTTGTGTACACATGTGATCGGGGTGCCTCCTCTTTTGGGATCCTCACCTGTACTGGTCCACTTCGCCACTGGTAAGCCGCAGCTCTACACCTCTCTAAATGCATAAGGCTGTTTTTATTAGTAGTTTGCGTTTAAAATTATCTGTGAACCACTGTTTTTGTAATAAATAAAGATGAATTGTTTTGTAGTGGAACCATGTATCCGGCTAATCTGTATAATGAACCTGAGTGTCCTCTGAATCTTTGATACTTTGGGCAAAACTTAATCTTTAGGTGAAAATCCTAAGGTGGCGTTGTTGCTCTGACTATTGGTTAATGTCCACGTAAACTTTAAACCACATCCCCTCGTCTCGCCACATACACATAGTCTAGCATTGCTTCTACCATAAATAATAAAGTTTAAAAACTAAAAACTTCACTCAGCACTAGTTCCAGCAGGAATATGATTCAAAATTGGATAGAAATTAACATCGGCAACCAACATAAAAGATTTCTCTGATTTGTTCTGGCAAAAATGCCATTTATATTTCTCTGTCCCATAATGTTAGCTTAGTATTTATGCATGAACTCTGTAAACATACAGAGCCCAGTGAAGAAGGAAGCATTTGTTGTGAAGGGATAGAGCGGACCAAAGTGAAGGGCATGTAGCAGAATTAGCTGTGTCTTCAACCACCAGTGGGTGCTCGGCTGACATCTGAGTATCAGTCAGTCATGCTGCAGATAGCTGGCAAGGTCATTAATTGTGAAAGGAAAATGAAACAAACTGTGCTGGAAAAAAAGGAAAAATAGTTGACTAGAAAACCAAATGTCTAAATAGTTGCCCAAAAGTGGTCTCTTTCTTTGGTGCAGCATCTTTAAAGGCCTGCCAAAAGCTGCACCTGCACCACCGACACAGCACGCTCGCCAAACAACTGGGGCTAGCGATATGGAATATGCTATGCAGCTGATAATAATGACCAAGCTTTATGGTTTGATAAAGCACCACAAGATGATAATCAGACGGGTGAGGGAGATGCCGTCACCAGCACAGACACTGATCCAGCACATTGGCTAAACCCATATTCCCAGTGAACAATGAATCAATACTGTTAGGAGAGGTGCCCATCATTTAAAGGACGTTTTAAAGGAGCCATGGATCACACCATCGTTTTAAGGACAGATATTTCTTGCAGAGGAAAAATGGAGAAACCATTCGTGGGTTAGTGTTCTCACAATCATCCAATTCAGTCATCTGTGTGTGCAGTGACCTATTTGGCGAAGTCAAAGTCTCTTTTGCGGAGGTTTCAGAATGTTTGAGCGTCACGCTCACACTCCAGGTTCATGTCATGAAGTCAAATGTGCACCATGCCAACATGGATAGCCGGCTGGAGCTGGAAACACACAGCACCATTGACAGCCCTTTCCAAGAAATGCAAATGCTGAAAAGAAAAAAAACATGGCATGATTTAATGAAGAGGTTCATTGCCAAAGTCTGTCACCTTGCAGAAAGAAACCTTGCTCTTTTCGAGGCCATTTTCTCGGTCTGGTGTAGCTGCTTGCCAAGTTTGACCCAGTGATGAGCAAACACGTCGAAGAACAGGGAACAAAGAGATTACTGACCCCTACATGAGGAGAAGCAAACTAAATGAGACAGTCACACTAATTGGAGACAAGACACTGGAAGCTCTAATAGAGAGAGTAAAACAAACAAATTACTACTCTGAACAAACAGAGCAGCTCTCTGTGACACTGCACTTCAATAAATGCCAAGTCGGTGTCGGGGCTACTGTCAGGGAGCATTTTGTCGGTTTCCTACCAGTGCTTGACACGTCAGGTGAAGGCTTAACGGACAGCTTCTTGAAGCATATGGAGAGGATAGGATTGGACGTCTCAAAATGCAGGAAGCAATTAACCTAAACTGCATGTCTTTGGACTGTGTGGAGGAACCTGGAGAACAACCATGCTGACACGGGGAGAACATGCATGCGCTACACAGAAGGGCCGGCCAGCGGGTTCGAATCCGGCGCCGACTTGGTGTGAAGGGACGGTTCCAACTACCTCTACACCACCACCAACGCATCAAACTATTCACAACAGCATTGATGTGAAATTGTGACAGTTGCGACATTTTAAATAAAGAAAAAAGTTTTGAATAGATTTGCACAGGCAGACTTACTAAGGAAGCTACTGCGTTATTTTATTAAATTTCCTATTGCGGATTGTCCTCTGGTAAACGGTTACAGTTTATATGTTTAGGGCTTTTATTATGAAAGGAACAAAAGTGAATCTGGTATGCGCTGCCTTTTTCAAGGCTGAAAGGAACAATAAAGCATAGAGGCAACTCATAACCCGTGTTGAA
Organism: Anarhichas minor; assembly: GCF_050575085.1. Lineage (NCBI taxonomy): Eukaryota > Metazoa > Chordata > Actinopteri > Perciformes > Anarhichadidae > Anarhichas > Anarhichas minor. The sequence goes on from NW_027466464.1 coordinate 4,239,631, forward strand.
TATGTCCGTTCCACACAATGTGATTGTCACGGTTCAGGGCTGGGCTAAGACTCATGAGCAGAGACCCACACTGGAGATGAGGTGAAGTTTAGAAATAAGAATCTGTACTGGTCATCAAAAGAGAAATAAACAAAAACTTAAAGCGACTCCAAACGGGAGCGAGCAAAAACAAACAAAAAGGCAAAGTCCAAAATCATTGAATCCACACGAGGGAACAGCACGGGAGACACAAGGAGCACAAGGGGAAGAACAATGACGATCTCACAGCCGGAGTGGGGAAAGCAGGGGAGTATATGTGAGTGGGGTAATGAGAGGATTGGAGGCAGCTGGGGGGACCGGGCAGGTGAGTAGGATGAGTGCAATCAGGGGAACACACACAGAGATAGACACAGAGACACGATGAAACTAACGGGATGTTACACTGATCTGTTGATGCCTTTATTTCTGGTATGAAAGCTTGGATAAATCAACCTTGTCCTGGAAAAAATGCAGTTTTCATTATTGCTGCATGTTTTCTTCATGTTTGTACTGTCTGTTTGTTCGTTGCTTTGTTTTGAAAGTGACTTGAATTCATTTGAGTGGTGTTGCTAGCTTTGTCTGTTTGTCCACGACTGTTTCAATATTACATAAAAGTGCTTTTTTACTGCTAAAGGTAAAAAACAAGTCAGATGTTTTGCACTCTGTAAAAGCATACTGTCAGCAGGATTTGACATTATCATTTTTTATTGCATCGAAAATTCTGCAGCAGTTTGTACACCAACTACGTTAGAAGAATGCTACAGCGTTTCCCGACCAGATGTACGACACAGAGTGTACCATTCAGCAGTGCCTTACGCCTTTCGTACAGTGAGGCAGTGAATAGATCATTCATTGGCATATGGAAACATGTAAGCATTATCTTGGCCCAGTAATTACTGGCTGACTTTAAAATGATGGGCTGTCTGATGAGGAGGGTCATTGAGGTTTTTATACAGATGAAATGAGGAGCTCATTATACTGAACAGCTTAGAAAAGAGGAAATGAATGCAACAAGAACAGCGGAGCCATTACGCAGCAACCCATAATGGCAAAATGAAAATGCTTGTACCGTCAGTGAGGAAGGACTGAGTATAATCTGTGTTCATGCTGCCCAACCTTCTCGTGCATTTGTGTTGGAACTCATTGTCCTTCCATACGGACCATTTTCCTCCCTTTTCAAAATGTATCCCTGATTATGACAGGGTGTGATATTATTGTAGCACCAGTCATTTGCATCTCTCTGTGGTGAAATGAACTCATTTCATGGTCCGCTGGGCGGTTCGGGGCGTGGGGGCACAAATAAGTGAGAATTGCCACTTGGCCGGTGTTTGGATGGCCGGGGCACAGACATGAGGGAGTTGGAGAAATGTGAAAATTAGGCCTAAGTAATGCGGCCACGGCGCACATTAGTGCAAAGAGATCTGCATATTGCTTTCCTTCACATGCAGTAAAAAGAGATGGATCATATCCCGAGCCTTTTAGCCCACAGGAGGCAGCTCTCCTGTCACTGATGTCACTCTCAACCTCCTGGACTGAGCTCAGATCTGAACCCGAGCCAAGACTCCTGCAATGCAATACGTCAAGGTCATTTTGAGCTGCTACTTTTAGCATTCATCATCAATAAATGATTGCCATATTAATTTTGAGACATTAGTATAATTACTGCAGACAAATGAGCCCATTGCTGAGGAGGCTGGCAGCCTCTACTGCAGTCTGTACAGCGTTTACACTGTGCGACACCCGGGTGGATGAAAAAGGACACATGGGGGATTGTTTGACAGAGCAAGACAGGAAGCAGTTTTTAAATAACAGTAATACACCTATATGCACTATGGATACTCTGAGAACGGCCATATCCAGAGCCAGATGTTGTAAGATTAGCGTAGGTCATTTGGAGAATAGCAGAGCTAGTGTTTGTGTGCTGGGAAGTGAGTAGTGAAGTAAAAGAGAGAGAGAGCAGCAGCGAATTTATGTGAGCGGTAACAAAAACACCATTCTTATTTTCAGGTGTTTATACAAAAAGGAAAACACACTTATTAATATTGTATTTCATTTCTGCCTATAGATTCCCAGCTAAGTGTTACATACAGTTCCTTAAATGGCTAACAATTGCTAATTAGCATTACATGGAGAGTACTCCTGAGACCTACTCAGTCTTGAAGGTGTCCTTTCAGAATTACGCCACATTGTTACTCGGCCCGGGATTTTATTTCAAGACAGGTCAAGACCATAACTGAGGAAATATCCCCAAATTTCCATCATATTTATTATTATTTATATCTTCAAGGCACATCTCTGTCAGCTGCACCAGTCAGCTTGTCTTGTCACAACGCTCATATCCACTGGTTTTAACCTCACTCACTCACTTGTGTGTGTGCCCGCACTGAAACAGAACCGTGTCTCTTTTTGTAGCTACTGGGCAAGACGAGGACGAGAGGAGCTGGAGAGTACAGTGGGTCCCTGTTGGCGACAAGGTGTAACAGTTGGTGCTGCAGATGGGTGGGAATGGAACAGACAAGGCACCATGTACTGCAGTCACTTTCAATCAGCCTGTCCTAAGCTGCTGGTTGGGTCCAAAAATGGGTCGGCTGTCTATTTTTGGAAAACCATAAGAAAGTATGATTCCATAAGTCTCAAGGCAACAGGGATATGATTTATTCCTTGAATCTTAAGCCCAAGGCCAAACTGAAAAGCTGAATGTCTAATAAGTATCTCATTTAGACCTGAGGCTGAAACGGTTTAAGAAGGCCTTATCTCAGTGATGCTCAGTGGCCCAAAGTCCCTATTGAGTTTTGGATATAAGCTTCCTTCAAGGGAAGATACACAGAGCCATATCGCCCTGCTACACTCTCTACATTGCCTTGTGCCTTCTGTGGCTTCACCTCCTACACATATAGGTGTCCTGATGCCTTTCAACATCTATTTCGGACACAACTTTTCAAAGTGCTGGGTCATCAGTGCCGCTGTGAGAGCCACAGACACAGTGAGAGGCCAATAACTCTGACGCTATTCTGGTTGCAAGGCACCTTTATCCAAATGGATGTTCTGCTGGGAGCTGTGCGAAGCTGCCCTGCAGTGATTGCAATCCTCAAACTCTTCTAAGACCGTGTTGTTCTGATCAGCACTAATTAGTTTGTGCCCACGTATATCTAAGATATGTCTGGAAGTGAAGTAGAGGTCACTCAGACATCTACGCCGTCTCGTGTTTTTATCATTCAGTGCTTGGCCTCGTCGCTCTCTGTTGCAGTGTTTTTGCTCATTCTTTCCCTACAAAGCCAGATAAGATATGAAAGAAACAACACTCGCCCTACTTCAGGTTTTTTTCCTTTTCTGTTTTTCTTTTGAAAACAAACTATTTCAGTGGAGATGGAATGATTAACAGCAGATAGTTGAGAGAAGAAGTCTTCTCCAGGGGTGCTGTTTATTAAACTTATTTAATGTATAACCTACAGAATGACCTTTATATTCTCAAATAGTTCTTTATGTAGCTCACCTGCAAAAGTACCAGACCCTTACTTGACATATTCTTGCATCAAAAGTAACCATTTATGTGCTTGTTTTCCTGGCTGCATTGCTTATGGGACTGTACTGTAGGTAGTGGATGGATTGCTTTTACATGCTGTATACACATTCAGGGTTGAAGAGGTCAAAACTCCACCAACATTTGTAGTACAAAGAACAACTTTCTTTTCGGCTTGTAGATGAGCCTGATGATCGAACGGAAATATACCACCAAGTGCATGTTGTTGGAGTTTTGACTTCTCCCTTCGCCATGCACCTTGGAAATAAGTGAGGCTGTGCCAGAAAATCCCTGCTGTGCTTAAACATTCCCGATTCCCAGAGGAACCCTTTATAACTTTGATGCCCCCCCGACTTTTCATCTAGATAGAATAAAACATCCCCTTGAATTGCACAGGGGACAAATGTAACAGTGACGGATTCTGACTGGAGTCACAGGCCACACACACAGACACTCATTTACTGCAGGAGAACTTTCTTTCTTCACAGTTGAGAGACTTTTATATAGAAATCAATAAGCTAAAGTCAACATTTAGGCACAGAGTTTTTAATGTCTGATTTATTGATTAATAACAGAGCATTTAGCTTTACGGCCCCAGCTAGCTTTTAGTGTCTGAGAAATAATGCCGTGTTTAGAATCAAGCTAATAAATAAAGGTGCCAGCTGCCATCTTTAGCCAGCCTGTTGGCTGCATAACACAGAACATTTACCGGCTCTTATTCTCCACCATATCTAGCCCTGCACTCATATCTGCCATTCAATATTTAGAGATAATGCAGCCCAATCAAAATAGATTTGATGTAACTGAACAGATCATCTTATCAAGCACAAAAGAAAAGCTGATGATTTTTCATTTGAGACCAACAGTGGAGCAGGCATAGTGAAAAATGATTTGGTAGGTGGCAGAAATAACTCTGCTGGAAGAAATCTGCTCACCATTTTGTTAAAAAAGTCATGTATAATATGTGGAGCATTTCATTTACAACTAGAGTAGGCAATTTCTGAAGAAATGCAGTGTCACTGCTGTGAATGAGTGAGTGTATGCTGAACAGCTGACGTTATACTGAATTGCTGGCTTTAAGAAGTTGATGAGTTTTTGAAAAGCTGAACTAATTAGCTGGCTTTAATAGTTGAATAGTACCAATAATGTATGAAAGATGTGAAACTATCGTATGTATTGGACAAGCTTTGAGCTGGTGAGTAGTTGTGTTATAAAGCTACCAGACTCCAACACTACAGTTTACCTCTATGATTTGACAACACACAGAGATTCAAATAAAACTCATCAAAACTGCCCTGGTTACCTCTTTCCCCTGTTCCAACAATCACCAACTCAGGTTTGGTCGAAGTACACCCTTAATTCACAGAGTTTGATGAAGAAATATGCTGGCTCTGAGACAACGCAACGGTGAGAAGGAGAGAGTCCTGGCGAGACAGAGCACCCCTGGATGCGACCACTTCTCATGGCCCACCAACACCTCTGGATTCAGCTGAGCGCAGAGAGGGTTCTGCTTGGAGTGGACCGAGGGTGTTCGGGGATCTGCCGATGCAGGGAGTAGTTTAGTCGGACGGGGGAACCTGTGGTTGTGGGCTTCAGAGCTCCTGTATTCTCGAAAGGCTGTCGACATCCTGGTATTGGAGAACATGGGTGCCAACATCATGTCAAGAGGTAGACCCCTAACCGACAAGTGGAGGCTTCCCCCCAAGGTGGCGATTGGGCCTGGTTTGGGATAGTAGAAGTGGATCTGTTTGCTAACCGATGCAACTTCCACTGTCCACTATGGTTCTTCCTGGCACAGCAGGACAATGCACCTATGGGGGTGGACTCATTTGCACACTTGCTATGGCCAAGAAAGCTGATGTACTTCATTCCAGTTCTGGGGTGCTCTCTTTCAGGAGGCGGGCAATAGGTGCGCTGCCCACATTGACGGTCCTCTTCAGGCTTTGCTTCTGAGAGAGACAGGCTGAGGAGGGCTGGTCTGTCCGCAAAGGTTGTGCAGTCCAGGCGGCCAAAAAGGAATCCAACATTGCCTGTTACAAGCCAAAGTGGTCATGATTTCAGTGCTTGTGTCGGGAAAGGAGGCTGGATCCCCTGTTGTGTTCAGCTGGGTGTATTTTCTCCTTTTAGGTGGATAGAGGGCTGTCTCATGACACTGGTTAAGTGTATGCAGGAGCCATGTCTTCCTGCCTAACCTTTAGTTGAAATTTGAGTCCATGTTACATTATATTGACTGGAATTCATATTGTTATGTTGGGAGTTTCCTAAAAGCCATTTGCTTTTGTAGGTTACACTTTTATTTATTTATTTTTTCCTGAAAAAAGGCAGAACTAATTGGATGAAACATAATGAGCAATTATGGCTAAACTAGAAATAATGACTACAAATAGTGTTTGAAATGTTGCGTGTCAGTTCTCTTCTTCAGTGTGATTATTGACATTTATTTTATTATGCACAACTTATGCAAAACTTATCCGGATGTGATTGTAGAATAAACAATCTCAGGTTGTTGTTGCTACATGCCAGCTAATTAGCTAGCAACAGCATCTGCCAACCATCTTCTCTATCCTAGAACAGCAAGCAGTGCAACCCAATTGTTTGTAGGTGAATGAAGTATAATAATATACAATATAATGAGCCATGACTAAAATGTGTTACAGTTCACGTCATATTCAAACTTCAGTTGAATGTGAATGTCAGTGAGAGAGAGAATATCCTATAATCTGTGACTAGCTATATGCTATATGCTAAAAAGTGAAACAAACAAAAGGGCAATGTTAAGTCTCTGTCGCTCATTAACCAGCCATTAAATAGTTGCCTAATGTCCAGTTACTGAGCACCACAGTCTGGGCTTTGATCTTTCTGAAAATCAATGGAGGCCAGATGATAAAAATGCTGGCTGTAGACTGTGGATGAAGGGCTTTATGAAAAATGTTGACAGCAGCCTCTGTCTCATAATTCAGCCCGAGCAGGTGCGCAGCCATTATGAATTCCTCATTATGACAAATAGAAGTACACTTGAAATAGAAACACTGGTGCACAATTATACATTATGGGGAAAAAAATAGCTCCCCGATGGGTTTATGTAACCAACATGCAGCTGATAGAGGAGTGTGTGTTTGTTTGTGTGTGTGTCGAGCTGGATTTCTTTTCTCTGTAAAAACAAGACAGAATGGTGTTTAATAAGTAATCAGCATTGTATGTTAGGTGAAAATATATTATATTTGGTGTAAGTCTGTTGTTTTTACTATCCTCCTCCCCGCTCATTTTGTCTCCTTTCCTTTCATGCCCTCATTCATTTCCTCTCGTCTGTTTTGCTTTCCTTTCCTTATCATCTTCTCCTTTCAACTCCTCTCTTTCACTTCTCTTTTTATAACTCTGCCTCCCCTGTCCTCTCCCCTCTTTCCTGTCGTCTTATCTCATTTCCTTTTCCTCCCCTCCTCCCCTCTGTTATTCTCCTGTCCTACCATGTCTCTGTTTATCATCTCCACCAGGAGATTATGTATTCAATCATGTGTAACTGTGCATGTGCATCTCTGTGTCTGTCCATGGCTAATCTCACATACTGGATCCATCAGCCTAATATTATTTGTTGTCATTTATGTAATGCTTAAGAACCTCTCATGGTTGCAGTCATTCACACTTTTTGCAAAAATATTTAATTGACTGTTTTTTACCGTCATTGAGTGCTGACTCCTCACTCCTCTTAACCGGCCGGTAGGGGCTACAAATGATCAACAACTCTCTGCTCCAGTTTGGACTCTTTTCTATACTGTTCAGGAATTGTTTCTCTCTTTATTTACACACAATGTCATGTATGTATGTAGTGCCGTTTTTAAGCCACAAGTTCGGCATTTTGGCTGTTGCCAACCAAATGCTGAATAAGACATTTGTATGCAACCGATAAGCTTACAATTAACTTTCAACGTTTAAGGTTGTAAGACAAAAACAGAGAATACTCCCAGACAGGACAACGCAGTGTTAGCAACCTGTCATTCAGGAGATAGACCATAAAGCAGGGGATGCTTTAGGGCGGGGCTGTTTGACTCTAAATGGACCATAATGTACTAAATGAACATCATGCTGTATTGAAGACTTGAAACTAGAGATTGAGACCATAAACTCATGTTTACTGAGGTAATACATCAAGAGAGAAGTAGAGTCATTTTCTCATAGACTTCTATACAATCAAACTTCTTTTCATAATGAGAGGAATCGCCCCCTGCTGGCCATTATAAATAATACAAGTTTAAAGAAGTTCAGCATTGACTTCTGAGTGCTGCCTGGTAAACACACATGGTTTTTGCTGGCTGTTTAAAGATAAATGCCAGATGAATGTTGCTTTAGATTGCATAGTTTTTACTAAGCTAATTAGTAAACAGCAGGACTGACAGTTTCCATTCAGAGGAAGGGTTCGAACATCAAGCGTCACACAGTGGCTTGTAGTTCAGCTGCACAGAGCGGCTGCAGACAGCTGCAAAGACGCTTATAGAGAGTGTTGCGTGAGACGTGCGAGTGACAAACGTGTCACTTGTCACACTTGCGGTCTAGACGGTGGGTGTTGTGGTTTGTATTCATTTAATCAATCATTTCAGCCGTGGTCACTGCAGACACACCTGGTGGAGATACACTCTGAGTGCACGCATCTTATTTTCTTTTCCTCTCTTTCTATCTCCTGTGTTTCTCCCTCTCCTCTCCTCTCACCTCCATGCCTCTGCTACTCCCGTCTTTCTTCTTCCCTCTCCCTTCCTTTCCCCCACCCTCCACTATTTCCCCTTTTCTCATTCCCTCTCTTCCCTTCCTTTTATTTCCTTCACTTTCTCTCTTTCCCCCTCATCACTTCTCTCCCCCATCTCACCATTGCGCACCATAATAGAGTAAGTGGCCCATATAAACCTGCCTCCAGCTCCCCGGGGTGCTACTGGTGCATTAGGCTTTGGGTGATGGTTTCTGGTTTTCCTCTCCTTTTTTTCAGCCTGGCTTCCACTGTTCCAGCAGACAACTCATTACACTCCCCACGGAGGCTCACTCTGAAGTATCCGGGAGACAGAGTCCAGAAAAATACTTCCTATTCGCCTCTGAGTCCAATATGAGCTCAATCCTGCTCTTATTTAGATTGTTCATCTTTTCGAGGTGATGAGATCAGAACCTCTGTGTGACAACAGAATCTGTAAAGAAAGCTTTGCAGGTGGTTTTGGAAAGGGAGGTTGTGTGTGTTTGGAGGTGGAGGTGGGGGAGACGATGCGGGGCTCGGTATCTTCCCGGCTGCTTCGTCAGCAAATTTGTTCGAGCGGAGGGCACAAGAGTTATGTGTCTGCAGGCCGAAGACGAGTGCACACACACTTCAGAACAGATGAACGCTGGCTCCATTACTTCCTATAAATATGTTTGATCCCAGCCTGTGTCAGGCAGGCCGGTGCTGTGGCACAGCAGAGCTACAGCAGGTGGACCCCGACAGCTGAAGGGGCACCAAATGATCATTTTGTTTTCGTAATTCATTTCAGAAACTACTTTTTAGTCAAAGTAAGCTGCCATTCACCAGACAGACACCTGCATTTGCTCTTGACTCTGCAGGAAGATGGCTTTCCATTCATCATCAGCATCATCATGATGCGACGAAGAAAACAAATCAAAATGAGGAAGTAGGCAGGCATAGTGGTTTTTGAGCCTTAAACTGCACAATTCACAAAACTAATGCGTTGAAAAAGTGAATTATCACAAGAATGAAATGTCAATGTTCGCATCATAAACACAGCATAGAAATTGCCAAACGTTCTCCTGGTAAATCCTGAAAAAAAATCAGCAAACTAGTTCACACTTTAAGCTCCAAATAGTACAATATTTACATTTCTATCATAGCTCTGTCATTTCTTACATCACTTTAAAATATAAACTCAGAAACTTATTATACTGCTTCGTTATATTTTTGACTTGAGGTGCACCCAATATATAGCTTTCATGTATCATTCAGTAATGTATGTTCCTCTGCTGCTACTCAACAGTGACTTCATTACATTATTCCCATACAAGTATAATATCCAGATATCGGGAAATTGATTCTTCTGCAGTCTGCAGCAGCCAAAGCGGAACAGATTAGGCAGAATATTCATAAAACACCCACATCATGATGACCACCCCCAGCTCAGTGTTACCGGCCTTTACCGCTAGTTCACCACTGGGACACGCAATAAATCCTTCAGTAATCTGCCAAACATCAACATCACTTCAGCACCGAGGAGAGCGCGCGCCACAGATCTGACTGTTAATAAACAACCAGCAACAAAAAATATCATCCTCACTGTCAACAGTTTGACTGCACTGGGGATAAAATCCTCCGTAGCGCCATCACATCATTTTAAGTAAGATTAGCAGAACACTTTCAGCCCCTAATCCATTACACTGAAGTAACTCCTGCCACTCTCGCAAACAGAGAGGAATCCACTCAAACATATTTGTATCATTCAATTATTCAGTGAACTCCAAACATTTAAATACCAGTTCATGTCCAGTTTTAGATCAGGAACGTGATTTACACTCACCTTCCACGTCTCTCAAGCAGCCACATTTTAGTTTTATTTAAAGATTCAGATTAACATACTGAGAGCCGAGGCCAACTCCACAAATATGACCTCAGAAGCACAGTAGCTAACCACCATCAATCACCGACCAATGGTCTCTTCCTGGCACACACCTATTTGCATACACACACAGACACATTGCACACATTCATGAAAGCATGAAAGCCAAAAAAAAACAACATACAAAATATGACCACGGTCGTAACAGGATTAAAAGAGAACAATGGAAACGGTGACAGAGTGAGCACAGAGTGAAAACAAAGGAATAATTGTGCTGGAGAAGATGGAAAAGCAGATTTGAAGGAGGTTGTGAGAGAACAAAGGGATAGAAAGGAGGAGAAAGAGAGAGAATAAGTAGATGAATAGATTTTCTCACTGTGATTAATTATGCGGATGACAATTTTCTGACATGAAACCTTGGAGTTTTGTTCGAACCAACAAACACGGAGCTCATTTTCCTCCCCTCCACCTCCCCGTGTCTCTCTTTCACATGCAGAGAGTCATCTTTCTCTCCTTCTCCTCTCTGCTTCATTTACTCCCTGTGGTTCACCTGAGATTGATGATCCTCTCCTCTGATTGTGGTAATTACCCCTGTCCTGCTGCTGCAATGCATTATGCACCACAGACTCACAAAGCATTGAAGGGGGCAAGGCCAGATTGATATTCCTTGGCCTCCTGATGCATGCTGGGGGAGCCTAGTCAAGGACCGGAGACGATGGCTGACTCGTACCTGGAGTGTTTAGCACCGCTGGCTGACGATTGATGTGTCAAGAAGGAGACGTGCATGACACCTTGTTGGTCTCACAGTACAGACTGATGCAGATGAAGTCCCCTGCTTCAATATTCTGAAGCGAGACTGTCCTCGTTGTAATGTGTCAAGCTGAAGATGGCTGCTCGCTCTGTTGGAGTGTCAGCTTTGACTTTGTATTGTTGCACTGATTTGTCATGCAGAATGAATGCAGGGCTTTGGGAAGTTATTTTCAAACCTGGGATGTGGTCTGTGGGTATGTGGCAACCTGACTCATACATTTTAATTTAATCAAACCTGGAATAAGAGATGCGTTTTAGCCACTTAGGCATTGACAGTTTAAGTTGATATGGTAAACTGCTTATTTCCACATCCAGCACAAACCAAAGCTACATGCTCATTTATTTGGAGTCCTGTGTTTAGGTCTGTTCTCTCTCTTTTAGCTCTGTTTTTGGTCTCTACCGACTCCTGAGGGAAATATCCGGCTCTTTAGCTGCTAAATGACCATCAAGGTGAAGAGGGAGCAGAGCCAGCGAGCAGAGCCAGCCCTCGGCTTTGGTCATGAGCTTTGGATCGTGGCCGTAAGAAGTAGATTGTGGATTCAAGGGCCAAAACTAGTTTCCTCTGCGGCCTCTGAGATAGGATGAGCAGCTCACACATTGTTTCTCTGGATCCTTTCTAATCATGACATTTCAGTTCCACACACAGTCTGTCCAACGACTTTCATACAAAGATTCTGAAATTGGAGGTAGATTTAGATATTATCATTGATATCGTACTGCAGCTTGAAAAATAATATGGAGAGTAAATGGACTGTATTGTATTGTGTTTTTCTAGTCTTCCGACCACTCAAAGCACTTTAACACTACATGTCATCATTCACCCATTCACACATTGATGACAGGGGCTACCATGCAAGGTGCCACCTGCCCATCAGGACTCTAACATTCATACACCACAGGAACAGCCTACAGGAGCAATTTGGGGTTAATTGTCTTGCCCAAGGACACATCCACATGGAATAGCAGAGCCGACGATCATCTAACTCATTTAAATTTCACTTGATTTATTTTTCATGACAACAAGCACAATGATATGCAATTAACAGTGTGACACAATCTAGCAATTTCTTCGAGCAGGCTTTAGTTATTTTCCATTGAAAATTGTTGACACACAATTCATGATTTCAATTATTTTTTAAAAATGGCGTTGAAAGTGTGTTGAATAATACAGAATATAAGAAAACTCCACATGGACCGTTTAACAGACTTGTGACAAAGGTATGAGCTGTCTTTAAATATTTATTTTCAGAACAAAAGTTGCCCATTTATGTCTCTGGAGGCGTCTGGATCACAAAGCTACATGAACATTAAACTGTCCTGGCATCAAATGATGATCAGTAGATCAGTCTGCAGCATCGTTTAGCGTTACAGGTGGATCTTTTATAACAGGAAGTGTGTCATGATTGATGTCCAAGTAACCCTCGAGAGATCTGTTGAACATATAGGATTATATGGAATGTTAGAGCGCGACACCAAGTGTGACCAGTCTGCCACTGGTGGACGAAATAAAACGATTTTCTTTAGCTTTACTTAAAATTTCTGTAGTTCTCTGGAAACTACAATGTCAACCAGTTTACTACAAGTTTAGTCAAGTCCGGCAAATGTAGATGTTTGATCTGATATTCTGTTCCTTGGTGTTTGACCCCATGAATAAAGTCAATGTATAAGGACAGGACCATTAGAAGTTGGAGCCAATTCAGCGCCACGACTCAACGCGTTAACAGTGTCACAGTGACTCGGGATGACTCGCAGAGCCCACTGTTAAGACTGTTCATGAGGAAATAAAACATCCACAAAGGTCAATCCCTGATAGCTTTTCAGATGTAGCCGTTGTCTCAGAAGCCTCAGAGTCCTGGCAGAGAAAAGCTAATGTTTGCAGAAATCATTTTTTGGTTAACTCGGGTAAACTGACCCTTTTCACCTTCAAAAACAGCTGTGTCATCATTTGTTTGGAGCATGGCAAGAGTCAATTGTTAATCTCATGCGCAGAAATGAGTCATTGGCTCTCACAAATCAGCTAATTAGATTAGCTGTATTGTCATTGCACAGAGTAACCGAGACAACGGATGGCAGTTCAGCATCTAACCAGAAGTGCAACAATCAGTAACGTGTAGAGTTATGTACCAAAGAAGATCTAGAATAAAAAGAATATGGAATAAACAGTAAGAAGTATGACCACACTAGCTGTAATATACAGTATGAACAGAATACAGTCTGTATGAATATAAAATGAATAATGAAGACTGGAAACAGGAACTCCCTCCTTACTAGCACCTCTGAAGCTCATCAATTAACACCTTTTATCTCTCATCTGATTATCACTGTTTTACAGGGACTCATTTGCTGGACCAGTTGCCAGGCAACCAGCCACAGACCCTTCAGAGAGAGAGAGAGAGAGAGAGAGAGAGACAGAGAGAGAGAGAGGTGAATATTTGGAGAGTACATATTAGTACTTTGTATTCTTCACTTACAGTCTGTGTTCCAAAGCAGAAAGTGAAACATTGTTGCCCTTGTGTGAACATAAATACATCTCATGAAGACGGTTTATTATACAGATCGCTTGCTTAAATTGACTCAACTGTGAACATCAGATCTAACCGAGCTATATTAGACCTCTTATTAAAAAAGACTGCATAACTGGTGTCACTCACTGATGGTGTGTCTTTGTGTAGTGAGACAGTAAACACTGATACTCCTTAGCTTCAATGTTGGACTCTTCTGATCTTTGTCACGAAGCACATCAAAGTCACGAGGGACCTGCATCTATAATGTAGGACCTGACCCTGGAACACTTTGTGCAGAAGCCCCCCTTACACTCCCCTCCCTGGTCACACAGTTCCATTCTGCTGCATTGCAGTTTACAAAGATCATTATCAGCACATTTAGAACAATAATGTATGCATTCATCTCTGGGGCGAGAGCTGGAGGTTGCTAATTATCATCACTTCCACTCTCTTGTTGCTTTATTGAGAGAAAGAGCTGAGAGTGTTCCTCAATCAATCGGGTGTTCCTGTGATTAGTGGTGATCGGCCCCAAATCAATTTCTGTTGTCCTGAATATTATTTTTGTAATTTGTATCATAATGTTTGTTCCCATTACTCACTAATGTGCTTTCTTAGGGCCAAAGCTATGAGGCAGCTCTAAAGTACTGATTGTGTGATGTCCTTTACGTCATACAGGTCAAGCTGCTGAATGGAATAAACACATCATTGGTTTTACTGGGCAATCAAACTATCAGCATCATTTGGACAATAGATCAAAGTATCAAAATGTTGCTGAAACAGAAGTTTGACCAAATAGCAATCACGTAATCTGATCCTTTGTGAGCTGTGAGGCAAAAGTTTGCACTTAAAAGTTCACCTTCAGAGAAAAAGGCTTTGGGCCTGAATGTAGGATTTTGTCTGCTTGTTTTATGACATTTCTTCAATCATCGTCTGTATTCTATATTTTACTATTCATCCTTTGAGTAGGAGAATATTAATGTGCCATCACATTTTGTCGTATCTCATTCCTGAAGGAAAAACCTTTTTGCACAACAAATGTTTGGTGTTTTTAATTGTTTGTTAATCAACTTCTAATCTCAATCACTAAGTCTCAATGTGTGTGATATTACATTTTACGTTTTCAAGTTTGCTTTCTGTCACGGGAGTTCAAGATCAGGACCCAATAGCAAGACCACAGGAGACAGAATCTGGTACAACAGATTTTATTTTACCAAAAATACAGGACAGGAATGGCTGTGTGGAGCCCGTGGTCCGACACAGGGTGCAGGCCGGATCGATGGTGTGGTACCCGTGGTCCGACACCGGAGGGCAGGCAGATCGACGGTGTGAGTCCCGTGGAACACAATGGAGGGCACGGGGGATTCCCGGACCGGCGGACACTGGAGGCAGGCGCTCAAGGCAGAAGACGATACGGGGTTGAAGCGGGTGAAAGACGGTACGAACTGACAACCCCAGACTGCAGGACCAGGGTTGATGTAGTGCCAGGGGAATGATTAGTGGGATCTGAGTCTGGTGTGTTAGCCTGAGGGAGGTAATCGGCTGGAGTGTCCAGCTGTGCACTAGTCAGGGGTGTGGCCATGGGAGGTGTCTGGAGGCAGAGGACAAACACAGAGCACATGGCACACAATAACAAACAGGAGAATGACAGAACACATGAGGAGAAGAGATCGGGGGTGACACACAACGGGTCAGACAGGGATCCTGACATTAATTACAATAGATGTACATGTGCACAGCTTGAAGCTGTTATGGGGACAGTTTAGGAGTGGTGTTCTTAATTAATAGGGATGATAGCCAAAACTACAAAAACAAGATCCAGATTGTTAAAGACGCAACATTTGATATTCAGAGCTTTCCTCCACACAGCTCTCAACATGGTGAATGAAATGCGATTGAATGAAGGCTGGGACACGACTTGAGTTATGGGTTATGACACATGCACAGTGTACCGGGCTCTTTGGGTGCGCCCGGCCTGACCGAACTTTCATTGCAGCCAAACGTACAATAGAACATTTTTAAATAGAAAGCTTTTGTTTGTGGTCTTTTATGAACCGAGAGCGTCATAGTTTTAAGCATATACTGACCAAGCAGCGGCATTTAAAGAGTTGGGAGTGAGAACGTTGGAAATACACAGAGATGTCTCAGTGAGTGCTTAATGCTGACTGATAGTCAAAATAATAATGTCGACATGTTGGAATTCTCGACAAAAACAAATTAAACTTGACAGAAACCTTGAAATGAACAATCAAACCTTGCACACATTACAGTTCAAGGTTTTAACAGTGCATGCTTCTTAGTCTCATTGGCAACAGCTGCTGTTTCTCTGGGGGCCTGTTTCTGATCCATAGCTCACTCATGCCCAGATAGTGAGAAATAACTAGTATTTATTTCAAGGAACAGTATCTATTCTTGTACCACAACGGGCCTCATTAATAACGTTCACATAACTTGTGCATGCAAACAAATATAAGAAGTCACATTAATACATTTTTTCTTGTTTTCTTTCAAATCTTTAAGTCTCCCTTTCTGATATAGACTCATAATAAATCATTTATAACGCACTATAACGTAGTTGTAGATGATATAAGTGCTTATTAATAAATGTGCCAACAACAAAGGCTGATCTTATCTTAAAAACTCCTCAAACCCATAAGGAGGCTGCTGTATATACAGGTAATGAATGTCAATGTATTAAAACACAGTTGCAACAATATTTTATTTATTTAATAAGGACGATGCAGACCCTGGACCAGCTGACCATCTGTCAAACGTAATGATTGTTCTCTAAAAATCGACTCAAGTGGAAACAAAAGTATGCTGCGTTGAAACTGCTCTTACAAGTTGAGTACCTGTTATGGAGTAAATGTAAGTTGTTACTACCCACCTCTGAGCAACAGCAAGACAATACACATTCTCAAGCCACACACTAGTACAGTAATACAGCAGCAACATCCACTAGAACGCCATGCAGTGCTTACATGCCCAAGCCATGCAGTGTTGTAGCTGCAGGGAGGACACATCCGAACTATCGAATATGACTTTCCAAGATAACTCAAAAGAGTTGGCTCAAACACGGGACAATTCTGTCCCCCCCAACCTATTGGTAGCGCCGTACCCCTCCCGTCCATATGTAAACCTATGCCCTCGGTTTATTCCAAAGGTGTTGCTGCAAGCCACCTACATCTCATAACATATTCTCTGATAAAAAATGAATGTTGCTCATAAAACAGAATGATTAACTGAAGTCAGTTAGAAGTGTGTGACTGACCCAAACTCGTGCTGCCTCGTTCATCAGCTCAGATGAAGACCTTGTGTGAAGCAGCTTTGGGTTGTGTGTGTGCCTGCTTACAAATTCTCCTCCTCCGCCTCCTCATAATTATACAAACCCACACACTGTCAGCAGATATATTCCGGAGAAGGAAAAAAAAAAGAAGATCAATCTGTGCATCTAATCCGGCTTCATACAATGGCATTATATCCATAATTAAAAAGAAGATTAATAGCGTCTTTAAATTATGACCTACAGAGGGAGAAGAGTGTTGTTTCTGTAAACACTGGGTTGCTCAAAGCTGCAATCCATTTAGTGCATGTTAATGCGCAGACCTTGTAATTAATTGGAACCGTTTGCACTTGCATGTGACCTTGCAGTGGCATCATGTCAACCGGGGACATGCGAGGGGGGGGGGGGGGAATAATGTGCTGACAGTCACATACAACCTCTCCCCCAACAATAACCAGATTCATTTATTAAATCATGAATATGCATGAGATGTGAGATTCATTGAAAAGAACAGTCTAGATGCACACAGTAGTGTCAGAGACATACACGTGAAGACAGTGTCATGTTAATGTTTTAATCATGAAGGTTTGAACGGAGGGGTTTACCAGCCTGACACTAAGTAAACGATGGGCTGACGGGGGTGGAGCTGAGTCAAGACTGTTCTCAACAGAAAAACAACATCAGTTGTTTGTTCAAACCCTCGGTCACCATCACCATGTTACTGTGTTTACATGGAAGCGGAGTCCTTCAAGCACGCATAACAAGTTATTTTAGTGTCTGGTATGTACCGGGTCAACCTGTTGAATGAATCAACAACTTCTCCCACTCGCTGTTATCGTAGCTTTCTGCTCACGCTGCCGGCTACCACGGTGAAGTCGCTGAAAACATGCAGTAGGGAGCGGCGTACACGGACCCAACAGCACTGAATAAATGAGCGAGCACTGACAGCACAGCAGGTTATTGGTGCGTTCATGTGCTCATCTGATGTTTCCAGAGCCAGGACGTTGTTCTTCCGACCACTGCTTTACGTGACGACATTCAACCATTCACATGCATTCATATATTGTTGCCAAAGCCTGCGTGAGCAATTTAGAGTTCGGTGTCTTGCCCCAGTACTCTTCGACACACGGACTGGAGGAGCCGGGGACCAAACTGCCGCTCTTACACCAGCCGCCCCCCTGGATGCTACAAAGATGATTTGTTGTATTTGAATTCCTCGGAACATGCTATGAAATTGCTATGAAATATGATCGGGAAGTCATTATTCTGACACCACACGAATGCAGCACAAATGGTCTATGGTCAGGGACATTACCGTTAAATTGTATTCAGCTTACTTAGCCTACCAACATACAAGTGGGATGCTAAATCAATGAATTAGAATGAATATTGTATCTTTATTAATCTAAAATTGTACATGAAGACTGGTAATGCATTGATGAGTGGTTCTGTGGGGCAGGCAGCACTATAAGCATGTAGATTAGTGCAGTACATGCACTATAAAGGAGTGTCATGGAGAGACCAACTAAAACTCTAAAGGTTAAATTACAGTCGGTCTGCACTTCAGTAATAACCCCAAACACAAAATACTCAGCTGTTTGTAACTGTAATGGCACATCGGGGTATTACATCAACACTTTTTAGCTCTGCACTGTAGTCTGTCTGCATCCTCCTCCGCAGGGTTGGAATACAGTTCTCACCCTTACACGCAGCCATCTTTACGCTTGTCACAGCGTAAATCTGCCTGTAAAATGCTGAGCCTGGCTCACAGGAGAAGAGAGACCTCGCACTTAATATTCACGCCCATAAATAAACTCACAGCTGCCATTTTTATACGGGCTCAAGAGGCTAAGATGGAGATGCACGAAGAGGAGGAAATACTGGATCCATGACTTGAAAGCAAGACACTCTCGTCTAGTGCATCATGAATATATTCATTACGGGGGAGAATTATCAGATATACTTCATGTGCAGACATGCTCTTTAAACACACACACACACACACACACACACAGGTTGTCTGCTTGTGTTGTGTATTTCTGCTAATTGTCAACAGTCCAAGTGTTTGTTGAAACGGTGAGAGTGTGGAAGAGCTTCAGAACATCGTCTAACGAGCCCCTATGTTGCTGATGCAAAAACATGGCACACAGCTCAGACTACTGCTTTAAAATGTAGTGTTCCAAAACAACTGAAACAAGGCAAGGACAACCATAGCTAGAGGTGACGGGTCAATTAGGTAAAGTGGAGTGAAGCTCCATTTTTTGGACCAGGTACCATCTCCTCCGAATACCCCTTTAAGTCCCCCCAACACACAGCAACATTTTGACTAGACTACTGTAGAATGTATCAATTATTTGGATATGTCCAATTATATTCATCCAGCTATTTGTTGAACTATATTTTCTGACTATTTTATTTTTACAAAGTCTGTCTCAAGGCTGCTCCACACACAGTTCTACTGAACATACTCTGTGAGCAGTAGAGAGACACTTGTTAGTGTCACACAGCTGTAATTATCCAATAAAGACAAATGCACGGTGGGTACATGCACCTTGTTATATAGTGCACATAAGTCAGTCGGAAACATACTTAAAAAAAAGATTTGAGAATATATCTGATATATATGATTATTTCAATATATATAATCTCAATATGTAGTGTTGATATTAAACTCCCCCCACAGGAAACATACATATATTTAAACGAAGGTTTACTTAATAGCATTGGGATAGAAACATCTACTTTGCAGCCACTGCACTGTAACATCCCGTTAGTTTCATCGTGTCTCTGTGTCTGTCTCTGTGTGTGTGTGTGTGTGTGTGTGTTCCCCTGATTGCACTCATCCTACTCACCTGCCCGGTCCCCCCAGCTGCCTCCAATCCTCTCATTACCCCACTCACATATACTCCCCTGCTTTCCCCGCTCCGGCTGTGAGATCGTCATTGTTCTTCCCCTTGTGCTCCTTGTGTCTCCCGTGCTGTTCCCTCGTGTGGATTCGATGATTTTGGACTTTGCCTTTTTGTTTGTTTTTGCTCGCTCCCGTTTGGAGTCGCTTTAAGTTTTTGTTTATTTCTCTTTTGATGACCAGTACAGATTCTTATTTCTAAACTTCACCTCATCTCCAGTGTGGGTCTCTGCTCATGAGTCTTAGCCCAGCCCTGAACCGTGACATGCAGCAGTTTTATTGCCCTCAAATAAAAACCACGGCAAGCATGATTGAGATTTCTGATGCAAATTTTATGGTAATGTGTTCCCCTACAAGCTTACTATGAGAACTAGTAAGGTAGCCAGCTCCATTACATCTTCAACTAGCAGCTTTTCACAATAAATGCAAAACCAAACTGCAGCCCTGTGTGCATAATAAATACCAGCAGAATTTCAGTTAACAGGGACGTAGTGTAGTCCCTCTGCTCCTCATCTATCATGCAAAATGTGCTGACCGTTCACTTCTTATGTACAGGGGTCCTCTGCACAGAAAACCCTCTCGTACTCCAACCCTCCGTTCATACCTCCCTCCATCCTCGGGGAAATAAACTAACGAAGGAAAGGTTAAGCTTGGCAAGTGGCCAGCCCCATCCAAACACTCATAAATAAATGACTGGGCTCGTAAACAGTCCCCATTGTGACTCCACCAGCGCTGCCTGAGAAGGACATACTGTTTCTGGTCTACACATCACAATCTGCATCTAATATTACGTTTCTCTCCAGTGGGAGCTGCTATTACCTCTGGGTCGTGCCACTTTGCTTTGTTTGAAGTGTAATGTGCTCCCCCGAGGATCACTCGATTGAGACTCCACAGGAATCGCCTCTAATGACTCACTGGGACCACGTGAGCAGAGGTAAATTGCCATGAAATGGTGCCATCAAGCTGGAGGTGAGAGTGAGCTGCCGATAGTGTCATCATGAGAGGAAGACATTAGGCTAGAACACACACACACCAGTTTCACAGATCTAATCTAACGTCTTGACATTACGTGGGTTAAACACACCATATGGTCAGTTTGTGCAGATGAAGCTAAAGTATAATGGCGGTTTAACCAGGAAGGTGGACCAACAGTTAGCTAGCTCTCAGTCCCAATGCATCAAGTATCGCCGTCATTTCTCGTCCTTTTCCCTAAATTATGTTTCTTTATTTTTTGACATTTCAGTAATCCCTGATTTTTTTGTGTTTATTACCGCCTTTGTGTTTGTCTGCCCCGCCCCTGATTGGATCCTCCTGTGACTCATCACCTCCACCTCCCCAGTGTATTTAAGCCCTGTGTTCCCCTGTCTCTGTGCCAGTTCGTCTTATGCTGCGTTCACACCAAACCAGTTTTAAAAAAAATTGCTGCGATTTAATTGCAATTAACGGATAAATGGGATGCTGAAATAACTACATAATGATGGCGATTTGTAAAAAGTCTGAATTCATGTTTTGCTTGTTTTCGCAATAGAGCTCCGATTTAAGTTGCTAGGCTTTGCTAATAATGTAGGAGCTCCATCAACACTCAAAATAATATCATATAGGCATAAATACAGCAGCGTTGTTTTATTGTTTTCATACACATACATTTCTACACCTAGTTTCGTCCGGTCTCTACTAATATCAGGTATCGTAGAGCTCTGGGTGCCCACCTACGGCTACAATATTTTTTCCTCCATAGTTTCTGATTCAACGTTGATAGGCTTTCGTGATAGTTTCCTGTGAAGACAGGTTTATTTTGAAATAAATGGGGGAGGATGGATGGGTCAAATAAACAGGACATTCACCCAGGAGACCACTGTTTGTGTCCCGTGTGAAACCTTGTCAACGTTTACTTATTTTACTTAACTTAAGCTAGTTACGTAACAAGCATACTTATTTGAACCCAGACCACGTTTTTCCCTGAAGCCTAACTAAATCATTTTGTTGTGTAAGTAAACCTGGAAAACTAAGTAAACCTCCATTGGAAGTTTATTTTGAAAATAAACTGTCTGCATGTATTGAGCAGAAACTGAGCAATTTTATTTTGAAAAGACATTTATCATGTAAGTGGAAACTTAAACACGAGTTTAAGTCTGAAACTGACACGAGAGGCTACCCAGAGCATCGTAGTTTGAAGCTTAGGGCCGCTGACCAAGCTGAGTGTGTAGCTCTCTTTTTAGCTCCTTAGCTAGCAGTGTGGCTTTAGGGCCACACTGGCACTGATGGATTATCACAAAATGTGGTTTAAACATCCATGATCCCTTCAGGCTGAACTGTGATAACGTTGGTGATCCTCTGACTTTTCACCTATAGTGATTAAAGAATATTAAAAATAATTGTTAGTCAGAGTTCTGTCAAACTGCAAAGCTGTAATACCTTTTATCTTTTTAAATCCTCTCTGCAGGAGGACGATGTCCTTCAGTACACTGTCTGCTCTAGGTCTTTAAGTGTAAAACGTTAATCATGTTTTTAATGCCATCACATTAAAACTGAGCTGGGGAACGCACAGATGAGGAGACGGTGCAAAGACAAAGGGCACATTGCCTGCTGCCATTCTCCCAGCACACATTTCATTATAGAAATTAACTTATTATGGGATTCTGCTTATGTTTTGTTAAGAGAAGGGCAGGACTTGCTGGTTCTATTGATGCAAGTTAAAGGTGCACGATCCGAGATTGAGAGCATTAAGATTGCCTCATAGCTCATAGCTAATAGTGGTAACAGTGCAAACTATTGCTGAGATATTACTCCACAACATCTTTACATAGATAATAGTCGCTTCTTGCTATATTAATGTTCACAATGTTAATTAAGGCTCCTTTTGAAACAAAGGATAGCGATGAATTCAGATGTTGTTGAGCTGCACCCCTCGCCCCCGTGTCTTTGTAAATATACTGCTCATAGGGAACAGAGCTGCAGCTCCCTTCACCTCCTCCACATGCCTCCAGGTGATATTATGCTGCAGTCGGGGCAGATGTCACAGATAAGAATTGTGTCTGATAGCGATGATACTGCCCATGATTGCCACCTTACCGTGAGCCCATCAGTGCGCTGGCATGCCTGTTGGTATTTTGCCGTAGCCGGTTGTTTGCAGCAGTGAGTACTGATGGCCAGAACAGGTGCTGCAATGGTTTCTGCTGGCTCCCAGCCATCAGAAGCCTGAAATGTGCTGAGAAGTGTGCGAGTTTGCCTAAGCAGCTGTCCCCCATTTCTGAGCACA
Organism: Anarhichas minor; assembly: GCF_050575085.1. Lineage (NCBI taxonomy): Eukaryota > Metazoa > Chordata > Actinopteri > Perciformes > Anarhichadidae > Anarhichas > Anarhichas minor. The sequence goes on from NW_027466464.1 coordinate 4,262,502, forward strand.
GTCACTGGATCTCTGTGTGGAACTGTTCCAAAAAATATTCGGAAATGTACTTATTTTCCTTTCTTTGGTTTCTCACAGCCATAGATGTCTAGAAAGATGGATAGATAGATAGACCAGTGTAAGCCTCTCCCTAGTACAGCAAGGTCTGTACTATACACACAACACACCATTAAGACATGCAAATATACAATATAAAATAACGCAAATAGGCAGGCATCATAAAATATGTAATGCAAACAATAAGAGAGAGAGCATCATATTACATAAGTGTTCCCTGATGCAGTCCTAAGGGGGTTAATGCTTGCACTGCACAGAGAATAAAAGACTTCCATGTTCTGACTGACCTTTAGGATCTTAAATCGATGGCCAGACGGGAGCAGCTCAAAATATGTCTCGCCTCCCCGTGTACAGCTCTGATGAATATGTTGCAGAGTTGTTTCAGGGACTTGCCAATCACCTTTAATGCCATGCCAACAATCTTGGAGCGCTTGCTTTTGCTGTTTCCACTGAAGTTGCAGAATCATGTTAAACCAGGCCTCTGTATCCCATTTCAATGTGGTTGGCCCTCATAAATGGCTCTCAGAGCCCTCATTAAAACTTCAGGTCAAATCAATGATTGTGCCGATACATGAAGGGCTCTACTTTCCTACAGGCTCGTTATTGTATGACAGGGAGGATGGTAATGTTTTAACTTGCTTTTATTTGTATTAATTAAAACAAAATGGCATGGTTAACTTTAGACAACAGGTCTCCTGGTTGTGTTAGTTTGACCCATCAGTCCTCCCTATGATGACTTTCTCGCTCTTTATACACTTGAACGAGACAGAAAGTTCCTCTGACTGTTTAATACTGACACAAATGGGTTCACAATGGAGTTAGCTGAAGGCCCTGTGCAATGAGTTGGAAGTGAGAACAGGTTGTAGGAATAATCTGAGTTTAACACCTTTAAACAATTGGCTATTTTTGTCAGCATTTTCAGATGCATCCCACCGCCAAAAGTTGCGATTGGTTCAAAGTAATTCTCATTCATTCACTGTGTGAATAAAAGCCGCGTAGATATAACTTGACCCCCTAGAATTTGCCCACACACAGGGGGACACACTCATTAATAGTGGACCACATAGCCAGACAACCGAAACGATTTACTTGTCTGCTTTTTGTTTATTTTAGCTTTGATTTTAAAAGGGGAAAGTTGCCACCTTTCAAGTTGTCCAATCAGTATTGATGGCCAATGTAGTCAATTGAGGCAAGCATTTCCTTTCGAACCAGAAAGTCCACAGTCGTACGGTCAAGCTGTTGAAACATGCTGACGGTATGGCCATTGTTCTCCTGACAGACAATGCCATGAGGAGGCATACTTGGTCACTCCACTTCAGGCGGGGTGTCAGACAAGTAGACTGCAAATGAATGTGGCCAAAACAAAAGATCTTTTAAGTATAGTGGATTATAAAGAACATTTGAATTAACTAGCATGTGAATAAAACCTTAAATACAAAATGCTGTTTGGGGATATAGCCGAAGGAAGTATTGGGGTAAAAATTTTAATTGGGGTGATGGCTTAACTACTTCAGAGGACAACATGTTGAGGCATCCTGAGGGTTAAAAGGTCTAAGGCCATGTTCAGACCAGCATTAGTGCTGGGAAAAGATACAGCCCCAACATTATTTTAAGGGACATCCCTGCTTGACACATGAAAACAAAACAAAAAAAATCTGGTTTGCGTCAACTTTTGCAGCAATGCAATTCCTCGTCAACTCATTTATAACATTAACTAGTTTACACAAGGTGTTGTACGACCATGTGTGAAGTAGGGATGTGCATGGTTAGTCAACCAGTTGATTACAAGTTGCTAATCTCGTTAGTCAGCACCAGAAATACTAGGCGGTTAAACTTATCATTGTTTAAATTAATCTACACATTTAAATCACATATTGAGCTTTTTACGCTCAATGCTATCAAACATATACGTGCGCACGTTGGTAAAGGAAGAGGCGTTTTGGCCCAGCCATCCACATGAGTTAGCAAGCTTTAAACATTGAGTTAAAACGGCATTAAATTGTCGTTGCATGTTCGGTTGTCAGTTAACCATGTTGACTACCACTGGACTGTTTGTAGCGCCCATTTTAAAACTCGATGAAGTCAAAACTCTGCATCTATATCATGGTGTCTGACCTTCTCTATGACCACAGATACCGAAGCATGCTGTCGTAATCTCTCGTTGGTAACACTTCATGCTAGGTTTTCCAAACAAATAAACATCGAACAAAAAGTTGGGAAATTAGTGTTTGGTAGATTATTTCTCTGTGGTAACAATGATTCTTGGCAATGAATGTTATACTGTTGGTTAGTTGATATTATGTTGAACAGGCAAACTTTATTAAAATATATTAACATTTGTGTAACTTGGAACTGATTTAAACATAATAACAGTAATAAAACCTTAGTTGAAATACAAAACAGTATTCTGCACCAAATAAATAATAATAATAAATAATTACATGAATGAATAAAAAACGTTCTCCTAAAATGCCAATATACAGTAACAGTATATTCTATATCCAAAATATATATAAAAAACTTTTCCCAGTTGTGCAGCCAAAAAAGACAAAAAAAATAAATCTATTCTGCAGCACTTAATAGGCTATAAATAAAGTGCTTTCCTCCTTTATGCAATTATTAGTAGTGCTGGGCAACGATTACAATTTTTAATCGCATGGATTTTTTGCGATTAATCTCATTGTTATGGCAAAGTTCAATAATGAATTCAAAAGTAGTGTATTGCGCACTTTTATTTTAAAAGTACTGCTATATGAACAAAAGGGCAATAACATTTGGTTTGCAAACACTTTAAACAAATCGGGTGCTTTTTAACAGCAGTATTCCCTTTACACAGCAGCAGTTCTATCTCTTCACTATCTGTGCTCAGTGTGTGACTTTATGTGAAACGTTCCACTGCTGTGCAACAGGAATAAAATGTTTCATCTAAATGTGTGTCTTCATGACAGTCAGAGCATGTGAATGCAGCTCTACTGTTCATTAATATAATGCTGTAACTGCGAGGTAATGATGGTTACCCAGCGATCAAAGAATAAAGACACTTTACACACAATTTAGGTGTATTTTCCCTTTAACTCACGAGATGCAGGTAGCATGTTTTATACTTAATGTGAATATAATTCATACTTTGTTGGCATCTTATTCTGAAAACCGGATGTTCGTCTGAAGAAACCGGATGTTGTCTCACGTTAATCTTTCCGCTACCTTTCAAAGTCCTTCGCTCGCTCCCGATCTGTGCCGTGGGACTAGCACGAACAGCTAGTCCCACATGTGTTCACTTGGGTTGAGGTCAGGACCATTCCATCCTCTCCACTCCCAAATTCTGGAGGTAGTCTCTGATAAACCCCGCTCTGTGGGGGCGAGCGTTGTCGTCTTGGAGGATGGAGTTCGGTCCCAGACTGTGGAGAAATGGGATTGCCACTGGTTGCAGAATCTCATCTCGATATCTCTCTGCATTGAGATTGCCTCCAATGAAGACAAGCCTCGTTTTTCCAGTGATGGAGATGCCGCCCCACACCATCACACTGCCTCCATCAAAAGGTGTTACTCTATCGGTGCAGCAATCAGCATAGCGTTCTCCCCGTCTTCTCCACACTTTGACCCTATGATCCAACTTCCTTAGGCAGAATCTGGACTCATCACTGAACATAACGTTCCTCCACATGTTCAGTGTGACAAAGACCCTCTTCATTGCAGGCATTTGTGGACTGTTCGAAACAATAAGAGACTCACACACAGAGTTGAAGGTTTATTGTACAGTTCTGATATGGTCTCAGGAGTGATTATTGAAGGTCGGGCCTGTAGACACAGTAACATATTAGTAGTTTGGTTATGTTTAACTAAAATGATTGAATATATTAATAGTGCTGTCAAATAACATGGAGAGATCATATAGATAATTGACCTTAGAATGTTAGGTATCTATTTTAATGTATTTGTTGTAGATTAGGGGATTGTGTTGTAGAGTAAGGGGCAGAGTCACCTATCTTACAGTGATGTGGAGGTCCTCGTTAGTGGCAGACAATATAAGGCAGACAATATAAAGAAGATTTGGCAAATTTTTCATGGGCGCAACCCACATACTCAGCTGTGCTGCTCATCCCAGAAATGCATGATCCTTACAAATCGGGCACCATTTAAAAGGTAAATAAACAGGCTTTCCAACGGTATACAATTTATTGCCAAGAAGCATTGTTACAACAGAGAAATAATCTACCAAACACTAATTTCCAAACTTTTTGTTCGATGTTTACATATAAATGTCTGGCCACTAAATTCTGAGCCACTTGCTAATGTATTCTACCCACTCACGTATAGCACACAGATCTGCAAAGTCAATTTGTTGAGGTCCTTGCATATTGACTAGTCTAAGTTTAATCTCTCGTTTCAATGTCAGGGAAATTTGTCGTTGGGAACGTCCCTGGTGTAAAGGCAAAAATGTTTATGTGACCCGAACAGCCACACTCACCCGCTGTCATGCTCTCCTCCTGACTGTATCAGTTTGCCTTTGTAATATCTTTGGTGATCCCCTGACTTTTAATCAGATTCAAGATCCAAATCTGCAAAACCAATGACATTCCCTTCAGCCCATTATCTGTACTTTGTGTTGAATACTAATTAGCAAATGTTAGCATGCTAACACGCTAAACCCAGATGGTGAACATGGTAAATAGTATACTTAAACTCTGAGAGCGTAACAGCATGGCGACTTAAGGATTCAGTTCAAGACAGCCTCACAGAGTTTCTAACATGACATGTGGTCTCAGTGCTCCACTGTTGGGTAGCATGGTGTATTGAACGAGTCCTCATTCTGTTCAGTGTTTTTTTGTGTTTAGCTCTTTATTGATCTGTTCTTCAGTAAATCTGAGTTAATGTAAAATGCACATGTTGACCTTTGATAATAACAAGTACCTCTGCTCTGGGAGCTCAGCTGGCTCAATAGCAGGGGTCTAAGTCTGCCACCACAGGTATACAGGGATTTTCTTTGTCTGTGTGCGTTTCTAAAGTGGAGTCCTGAACAAGAAAACACCTGCATGGCAGTTCTTCCAGCGTGAAATCCTTCTGTGCTACAACAGACTGTGAATAATTGTCTGATAAATAAAAAATAATCTCGTTGTCCTCATGGGAGCAAAGGCATATGCTTAGGACTTTTAGTCATGTTGTTAATCTTGCTTACTCACTGGATTTTAGACAAAGATTTGTGTGTAAATGTTCCCACATCTCATTAGCCTATAAATCACAAAGTGAGACTGCAACAGAGAAAAGGCCTTCCACGTTCACTCACTAAGATACATTTCGTTGTCACGGTTCTGTAGCACTGTTGGGATTTTGTCTTTATCACTGGAATTGACAAATGAAAATCTGCAGAACTCCATAACTGTCTCCAGAATATGGCTGAACCTCGACCACTTATACGTCACAGGAACTCTTAGTAATCCTTCCAACTCTCAGGAATTAAATTATAGCCCCTGCTGCCACTCTGGGTTCAGTGTTTCCCAGTGAGGCTTTAATTGGGCCTCTGTCGCTCTATTGTGCAGTTGTGAGCAGTTGTGTACCTGTGGACAGCTGTCCTTCCAGTGAGCACGAGGACGTGTTTATATGTAATTGGTCTTTATTAAAAATGCAAAACTCGAATGATCTTTACATTTAATGGCATTCTGACTCATATTTAGGCTCCTTTACTGTCCTGTGATCGTATGTGCGTTTATGGCCTGGAGCATTTATTTGACCACAGGCTCAGTTCACTCCTGTCATTAGAACGTGTGACAGTCACCACTCATGATCACATCTCTCTTCCCCGCCAATGGCGTTGTTGTTTTTAGCCAGCAGGAATCAGCAATTGATTGATGTTGAAATGTAAAGAGAATTCCAACTAATAAAACAAAATATCAAAAATTTCAGATGAGCATTTCAACATTTCTGATGAAATCAGCTCTTCAGATCTGGATTCCGCTGGAGTGGCAGTCAGAGGACACGGTTTGCTGCTGGATGAAATAAATTGAAACTTTCAAGTGAAGAGGACAAATAAAGGACTTTGAAAAGTGAGCGTTGCATGTTCCCCAAGTCCCCCAGAGGGAAGTACGCCCTTGATGAGAATACAGTAACAAGTCATTATGCTAGTGTAAAAAATGATATTCTTTCTGCATAGCTGCAAGGGTGGAATATGTGTATACATGTTTTTTATTTGAAACTAAACACAACAGCTCATTAAACACAGATAGACATGACTGATAACACCGAGACAAGAACTGTCGGGTAAATCTAAGTATGGTTGTGTGTTGGCCATTGATGAACTTTATTTTAGCTGCTGCTTGTTTCTGAAAGAGTGACAGCATGGTAATGCACTTACAGTACAAGTGTGCCAACTGCCTATTTGTGGAATGTGTCCCGGCTATGTGGAGACAGTCTGCTGTCAGCAGACATCCACCGCACTGCAGAGTCCATCGCCAAGCCTCTGTGTCCCTCCACGCTGCTGCCCTGTGCCCAGTGTGACCTCTGACCTCCCTGCTAAAGGGAGAAAACTCTGGCAGAACTTTGAAAGATAGTATCTGGGACAGCTTCAAATCCTTTCATTTGCCAAATGTTTATTACCCAGAGCAGTCTAATCAGAAAAAATGGTTCTGATTGCATTTAATTAGTTGTGCTATAAATGTGCAAATCTTTGTTTATCTGATGTGATAAATCCTATTTTAGAATCACAATCAGACTCAATCTGAGGACTGCAGACACTCACAATCAGCAAGTTCTTTTGGAAATAGTGTAGTTCATTTCCCACTATATTTTTTTACACCAGTAAATATCTAAGTATTTACGTGAAACAATCAAGAAATTAATCAAAATCAAGGTAATTAATAGGAGAGACTTTGAGACGCCTAAATCCATCTTCCACCATCCTCCATATAATATAGTTGTGTGTGTGTGTTTTTCTTACAACAACTTGAATCCTTGAAATATTGAGTTTTTATTTTGATAGTTTAAAGGAGTCTTATTTTGACACTTCGGGACACACAGCTGGATGTTTTACTTTGAGTCAGATGAGAGGAGTGTTATTAGTCACATGTAATCATAAAGTACAAATCCAGAGAAAGGTAATCCTGCTTTTTCCTTCAATTTGTTTATTTAAATTAGTTTAAAAAGAATACAAATGGTAATAACCAGATGTATGATTGGGTGGGTGGATGGATCCTAGTGGCCTAAGGGTAGAAGCCCTTCCTCAGCCTCTCAGTGCTGGCCTACTGTATCTGGTACCTTCTTCCCAACCTGAGAAGGGAGACAAGGCTGTTATCAAGGTAGATGGGATCTTCAATGATGATCTCCTAGCCTCATTCTTGCAGCAGCTTGTGCAAATATCATTTAAGTAGGGTACCATATTGGTTATTGTACATTCAGCTGAACAAGCAACTTGTGCAGGGCCTTGTGGTCCTGTTCTCAACTTTTTCCGTACCAGGCAGTGATGTTTCCTGGCAGGAAGCACTTGATTTTGAGTGTGTCCTGGCACTTCAGACTCTGCCATGTAGTGCCAACTGTAGGGCCACAATTTATTGGTCTGGTCATTTCCTGACCTCTCGCAGTTTGTCAATATACTTTGACCTCAGCAAGGTTTTGAATGGCATGTAGCGGTGGTCAAGAGCATTTGTTCCCCTTGTGGCGCAATCCTTATGTTATGACGGAAGTTAGGCATGAACGTCTTCAGGTTATTCTGATTGAAATCGCCAGCAAAAGAGTGCAGCATCACCAGTCTGTGAGTCGTTGAACAGCAAAGATCGTCTGTTCTGTGTTGGTTCGGTCTTCTGGAACAGTACTTGACAGCAGCCTGCTTTGGTCTTGATGGTGTTTGCCTTGTCTCCTCCCTCTGTTCATTTAAAGGGCTCAATTCAGCGAGCTCTCCGGCAAACAACGAAGCTCACAAAAGGCTGCAGCCTGAATGCTGTAGCCATGCAGGTGATTGCACCAATAGACGGCAGAGCGCAATTTTCAATCCTCACTCTTGCAGCACAAAATGAATCCATTGTTGCCATTGTAGCCCCCTTGTCCAGAGAAGATTTGCTACATCTTCATTTAAAACTGAAATTGTGTGAGATATTACAGAGTCATAGTCCACCATGTGCTCTCTGAGTGGGGCGCAGTGGTGACTGAGATCTGAGCTGTGAAATGGAAGGGGAAGTAACTGAATACATATATACACATTGGGACCTATAATGTGCTCTGAACACAGCATCTGAATACGTGCAGCTATATTGTTTAATTTTCCCAATATGTTAACGTCTCACAAGACCAATTTGCCTCAAAACTGGAACCCATGCTTCTCAGATTCATACTTAAATGTGAACCTGCAGACATTATACACATACTACCCAGTTTGAGCTTGTTTGATACGTCCAGCACCTTATTTAAGATAAAGCCGGGTGAAGCGGTGGTTATCCTTCATTGGCATATAATTATATAAGTCATTATATATTTCCACACCCTTATACTGTACTTTTCATCTCTCTATCTCTCTCTTCATTTGGTTGTATTGGACATCAGTATATCCCTTCGGTGCACCCAGTGTCAACATTCAGATAGATGTGTGTGCAGCATTGACGGTTTTGGGATTTCTCAACTGGGGTAGCTGGAGAAGTTCAGTTTGGTTAAAGAAAAGGAGGCACTGGCCATCCCTTTAAAGCCTGGCATGCTGCAGGAGATTTGAATATGCATATTTTATACAAACACAATTATCTATTCTTCACAGGGGGAAAATAGTTGTTTGATCTGACGATGAGTCACATAGAAATGCCGCAACCTGAATATATTTGGAGTTAAAATATGATGGCAAAATTAAAACGAAATGAAAATCCACAACTAAAACAGACAAAATGCTGAATTAATATTGGACCACTTTGCTTGAGTGGCGTCTAACTTCATGTCAGAACATTTGACACATCGTTGGCAGCTGTAAGATTAACACTTTTTAATTGTTTAGGAACAGCAGAACAGGAAGCAGGAACAGAACCTTGTATGACCATATAAGGCTGCATTATCAAGGGGCTTTGATAATGATGTAATCACACAAACAAACACGGCGATAAACAGGTGCCATCCATCGGGCGGAAACAAGCAATTCACAGCAATTATGCTCAGTGAAGAGAATTTAGTGATTCCCACTTGGAACATAAAGAAAGCCTGAAATCCTTGATGTCTGTCTCACATTTGTATTGTTTTTCGTTACTCTAAGAAAAAATTTGCAAAGCATTTTTTTAAGGAAGCGTAAATCCTGCAGTGTTTGCATCTATGTTCACTTGCTGTCTTCTTCCTCCCTGCCTTCTTTACTTTCCATTGATATGTTTCTTGGTGCATTACAGCTGCAGAACAACCATTGTCCATTGTAAATAATGGACAATTATCACACTGGAGGAAATGATCTTACTACTGATTCAATTCAGACACAAACATGGTGAATAAAAACAGTGTATGCAAAAGTTGCCAAATAAAGTAAAGCCTCACATGGTGTTTCAATTCTCGCTTTCAAAAAATAAAAATGTTTGATGTTCAGTTCCAGATACATTCATTATGTACTGAGAGTTTGAAGTTGACGTTCACATTTATACAGGCTATTTATTACTCTGAGTTTGATGTTCAGAGATCCACATGTATTTATTTATTATTACTTTAACTTACATGTTCAGTTCAACAGACACCCAGTGTGTACGGCCTCTTATAGTTCCAGATTGTCATTATATCAGCCTTAAAAATCCTTTAGCGGTCGATCTCTAGTCTGATCAAATAATATTTTTTTCAAATCTGATTTTATTTATCAAAAAAGTTTCGTTTATTTTCTTTCTTTTTTTTAACTAAACACCACATCTTCCCAAAATAATACGTCTTTAAAGATATGATTAATTACATCGGCAAAGGTCTTGCTGGACAAAATAATTATAATATTTATCACAAGAAGAGCACTTCCTGTTTATCTGCATGCAGCATTTGGCAGGGTAATATTTACATATGATTTTGAAGGACACTTCCTTAACCTTCATGATTAAGTATTCATGAGGAAGCATCCAGACTTTCCACAAGCCTATATATCATTTACAAACCGATTCCAATATGCCATCTGATATATGAACATCACTTTGAAATAGGGCAGGCAATCAACAATCATTATTACAGTGAGAAACAAATGCTTCCTACTGGGGAGTCAGCTTGGAGGAGGTTATCTCTACTTCCTTATTAACAATGGCTGACAAGAATTCTTAAAATCCAGTTAGGCTTTGGATGGGAATGAAGCTTGTGTGGTGGTTATGTGTCACTAGAAGCTCCTCTGATGGGTGACGCAGGTTCAACAACCAACAGTCTTTGTTCCCCGTGTGAAACCAGAAGTCGATATTTTTCTCAGGTAACTTGCGTTATCTTACGGCCCTTCTGTGGTTATTTTAACCCAAACAATGATCTTTTCTCTAAACTAAGTAGTTCTGTTGTCCAAACCCAACTGAGTATTTTCCTGTGAAGACGGAAGTTTACTTTGAGAAGAATGTATACTGTATAATGAGGAGTAACTCTTCGTGAGATATCATTTGAACCTTTGTATGAGGATGCGTGGCCTGGGTGAGCAGAGTACATACGCACCTCACCACCTTAGTCCTGCAATGGACTAACTGATGCGTTGGCTAACACGAGTAGCTAGTTACTGTTTGACAAAAAAGGGAAACGCAAATATTAAAAAAGGAAATTGGGACTCTGTTTAAAGTATCTAAATACTATGTATCTTTATTAGTATTTAAGATGTATTTTCTAATATTCTAGCAGTTTTCATATATCGCTTTACTGCCAGATCGTCACACACACATTCAGGGGTAGAGAATTTAAGATGGATCAATGCAATGTCAATATCGTGTTCTGGCTGATGATTGGTAACAATCATTTCCTCTGTTTTGGCCAATCACAGATTAGCATTAATGAAACAAAATACATTAAATTGATATAAGAGGTCCCGCCCTTAGGGGGGACACCAGGAACCCGTTCTCCTCTGACTATCTTGCCTGTCGTCCATTTTAAATTCAGAATTTTCCAAAGAAGAGATAAAAAAACGTCATGTATGATACAGCAAATGATATTGAGATTAGTAAATTATTTCAACCAATTACACGTTTTAATATTTCGATCCTCCTTTTGCTTCTCAGAGAGAGGATAACCACCTCACATACCCACACATGCACCCCCTGCTGCTGTATGTTCATATCTCCATTGACTTCCTTCATCTACATTTCTCTTTCATTCTTTGACTCTGGGCTCTGTAGATGGAGGTGTGGATGCACGGCCTGCTAGCCCTGTCTGTGAAGAGGACCCCGGTATTTACTGAGAGCTGAGCCCATGTTGAACCACACAGCACCCAGAACCCCATTACTGCCACCGCCTCTGACCAGTGATCCGCAGCACTCTTTGTTCACAACACACTTACACTGCATTGCTCGATACAGGGCGATATCCAACAATCCCCTACCTCCATCCCCCACCACACACACACACACACACACACACACACACACACACACACATACACACACACACACGCACACTGCCTCCAGCTTTATGTCTCTCTTCTCTTTTATTTTCCAAACACGTAATCCGCCACTTAAAAGGACTGACAACTACTCCGACAAACTTATCGTGGCATGAAAGGAAAACAAAAGCACCGTAGTGTGGTCATGTTTTAATGGTGTCAAGATCCTCAGTTATTTCAATGTATTATCATATTTCTATAAAACCTAACAAGTAGCACCATTAGACAGTAATGAAAAGAATCCAAGAATGTGTGATTTTAGGGTATTCATGATGAATGCATTTTTCAGACACTTAGTATTTAGAGTTATATTACTCGACTTACTTCCCAACTAAGATACGGCATAATCTGCAGTTGTAATGCTTTTACTAAATAGAAAAAATGCAGGTTTAGAATGGTAGCGCTGCACACAAGTCTCTGCACAATAAATACCAATTTGTAAAAGAATTCATGTATTTATTGTGTGTTTATTCATCGTGTTTGCATATGTTCTTCTTCATTCTGTTTTTTAGCAGCAGAACACACACAGTAATACCAGTTTTTAAAGATCCAGACGCATCAGCAGTTTTCATCTTGTCTGCATGTCTCCTGTGTGGTGGCTCTTCGATTAGAGAGGTGTGGTGTTCAGTTAGAGAGGTTAGAAATAAAAAATGTGAACATGAACATCAAGTAGAAGAGACGAATAACAGTTTAGTTTACCTCATCTCAGAGAATGAAAGGGAATTGAATTTTATGCAACAAACATATTTATTTAAACCAAATCAGTCGCACTTTTGTTGCCTAAATCTAACCAAGTAGTAAAGTGTCACTCAGACGTAGCGCTCATTACCAGCATTAGAACGACGAGTTAACATGTTATTCATGATGCGTAGATTTGGCCTGCAGTGCTGCAGCGCACGAGCTCCGACCGCTGCTCCGACATCTGACCAACGATCACCACAGATGAGTGGCAGGGTGTTTAGATATTAACCCCGCGATGATGACTTTATTGCGGCCCTCGTGGTTGCATGGCCTCCTCCACTGATGGATGAATCATTGTGCCTCTGATCACTCATCAGGCTGTCTGAACATATCACGAGTGTGTCATCGTCACATGCACACGCTTGGCATTATAGGAGGTTTTCTTTCAATTATTTGTGATTTAAACGTAAAACTTTACAGTAACACTTAAATCCAAAATTCAGTTGGATTCATGACAATATTTCAATAAAAGCTTTTGTTGATTTTCTGGTTGTAAACAAATATTTATAGGATGCTAGGATTCCATCTAAACAGTCAGAACTGTGTTAACGTTGAACAGAAACAAAAGACTTTCTATCTCAAGTTAAAACATTAACCTGAACAAATATCAAGAAATATAGAAGAAAGTAGCAATGTCGAATGAATAAACTATTCATACAGATGAGTCCGGAGTGTGGGCATCATCCTGCATCATCATCACCACATAGACCCGCAGAGGGAAATATAATTCTGCTGACTGACTGCATGTCATGCTGACTTTACTGAACCTGATGTAATTATGTATGTTCTCTAGTGGCACCAAGAGCTCACTGAGAAGTATCTAATCATGAGCATTATTAGTCCACAATGTAACTGAGACTCATCTGTGGTGAATATTGATGAACAGGTAGAAAGATAAAAGTTCTACATTTGGATATTTGGTGAGCACCAGAGTTGGACCCCACATTTATTATGACAGCGCCACAGTTATTGCAATCTAAACCGCTTTGTAAGAAAACAAAACAAAGGAAAACTCAATTGTTATGATGGAATATTCCCCTCATTTGACCAGTAGCACATTAAATGTCTTCCATAGACCCAGTTCTTCCTGGACCATGCTGGACCGAAGCTTTAATTAAACCTCCTCATATGGCACAGTGTCATTATTTTTGGACACACTATTTTCATGTTTAATTCTTCAGCATTTTGTGTGTGTTCGATTTGAATCGTCGTCCTGTCCACTCTTTTGCTCGTGAAACAAACAATTTACAAACAATTTAACTTGGAACTGTCCATTAGGAAGCTGCCGACACCCTGAAGTGTAATGTGTATGAAAGGTCCATCACTCTGAGATGTCCTCCTTCTTTTAATCTCCACCGGACATCTCCTTCTGTCAGGTGATACTGACAAGGTCATACACTCAGCATGGGTTTCCTCTTCCCCTTCATGATTAGAACTGTGTGTAATGGTGAGATGAGGAATATGCATGAGGCCCGTGTTGCTCCCCCTATCAGCACTGCTGGACGCTGGACGCTGGCTCTCCGTTAATGAGAGTAAACAAGGCGATGCCGACAGAATCCAAATGTCCGGCTGTCGCGATCTGTAAGCGCCTCACCCTGATAACACTGTTTACATAATTAATCATGTTGCAAAATGAATCTCCTGCAGGTGAACACTGGATACATTATCTTTGAACTTTACACCAAATATCTGCAAACGGGCACTGAAGGCAATTCGGACAAAATATCTCTGGAAGTCTTTGTTCTTTGAAAGACTTTTTTTTTTGTGTGTATCAGCCGTGATTTCAGGCTCCTCCAGGTCAGACAATCATTAATCTTCATTTCTGCACGTTGTGTTGTGTTGTGACGGCCCCCTCTGATTTCACTCCCCTCATCCTCTGTTGGAAATGTAGCCGGTAACACAGCCGGCTGTAAGCTTAATGGAAAAAAATATATATATATAAACCTGTGCAAAGAGTGTATAAAGGCATGAGAGGTGGGAATTCCAAAGGGGCCTCTGACTCTTTGAATTAGAGAATGGATGAGAGAAATATTCAGAACACTTAAGATGCCCATATTGCACGGAGGCTATTTTCCCTGTGGATTCACGGATAATTACATGCCCACTGGAGATGTAAAAAGCTTATATAAGGGGGAATGTAATGAAGGAAGATATAAAAGAAGTCATCAAAAGGAATACTTAAGATGGGACCTACAGGAATCAAAAGACTTGCTGGGTAGAATCGACTGCGGCTACTGAAGCGTCCCTCATGTTGTCGAGTTAAACTCTTTCTCTTACTTTGGCTGGTGCATGACTTTCCTTAATCACGTTCATTAGCTCGACAGGTGGGAGCGCACAGGCCAATATCACATAATCCACAAATATGTCCTTTGTGAAGCCTTTACTGTCGCTTGTTTGTAGAGCGGCAGCGGTCGTGTTGAGTTTGAGTTGGATTGTGTTACAGCTGCTCCGGTTACTCCTGTTCAATATCGAGTTTTTCAGTATTGACTCGGAGGATCAGCGGTTCGATCCCCGGCTCCGCTCGTCCATGTCGATGTTTTCTTGGCCAAGACACTTAACCCCAAATCGCTCCCGCAGCTGTTCCTGCGGTGTATGAAAGTGTGTGAATGTTAGTTAGTCCTGATGGGCAGGTGGCCCCTTGCACGGTAGCCCTGCCATCAGGGTGTGAATGGATGTGTAGTGTTAAAGCGCTTTGAGTGGTCGGAAGACTAGAAAAGCGCTAAAGAAGTCATAATGTGTTCTTTAACAAATGTAATGACGTTTAAAATTAAGCACCAGCCAAGTAATATTCATTATGTGAAATCATGGATTTTTAATTACATTTCTCACAATAAACTTACAATTAAGAATGAAGAAATTTAAACGAGCTCTTAATCAAATTCAAGGTAAATTAACTGTACTTGTAACACATTTTAAATAAGCAGGTCAGTAATTCACATTCCATCATGATGTTATTCATATTTAATTGTAAGTTGTCGCTGCCTTTTCATTCAAGTAATATGAAACGTGCCACTCTGCTGCAAAATATATAATAAAAGCACATTAAATGACTTGTTGACTAGCCTAAAGGTTACGGGTTGACTGTGAATTAAAGTGTGTTGAGCTGGAAGTAATCATATATTCAGTCATTAATATTGGGCCAGAGCAGTCAGTGTCATACATTTAATAAGTGTCATGCATACAAGAGCTGTGGTACCTTAGCATGCCGCAAACCACGTGTGTTACAGCAGCTCCTCAGTGAGTAGGTGAGCTTCATTTAAAATACATTATTCCTAGATGTGAATGCAATTTGTGGTCGGTATGCTACACAGTAAAATGTTCAAAACCTGTCTGTGAATGATTTGTAAATGTGTCTGTATTTCATGTTCACAGACCCACTTACTAGTTGTTCAGAGCTTCTACCCAGAATCAGAAACAGGTTTATTTCCACGTACGAGGTATTTGGTATACTGGTGCATAACGGGCACAGTTAACATAGTAAGAGGACAGAAATACACACAGTACAACGCAAAGTCAGGGAATATGAATATATATAACACAACAGAACAATAAAGATCATTTCAAATGAAAGGAGCTGAACGTTAAAATAGAAATGTATATAGAATAAATAGAATAGTATTAAAACAGAAGAGGATGCAATGTTCAATGTATTGACCAAGGAAATGCAAGACAGTCCCTCAACGGATCCATAAGTGCTGTGCTGCCACAACACAATGACAAAAACCTCATCATAATCGTCATTTACATACAGTTACAATATAATTAGTCCTCTGCATTTAGCATTTCTTGCAGTGGGTTGCTGCCGGTGAGACACTTGTGGTTCATTCTCTTGCTCAAAGGCACTTCGACATGAGGAGCCGGGGATCGAACCACCAACCTTGTAAGTAAAGAACGACCCATTCTCACATAAGCCACCTCTTTTTTACATGAATGAATTAATCATAATTAATAAAATAATCAATGAATCCATATAAAACGTGCGTTGTCGTTGTGTTGTGGCAGCACGGTGAGTGCACATACATGTCCATTAGGGGACCTGTTTTTCAATTAATTAATTAATCGATGAATTAACCTCGTAATATTACACTTCTGAATAATAAATATACTTCTTACAGTCTTTTTAACATTGTGGATCTGAATACTTTTTCACCACTGCTTTTGTTTTGCACATTTTTCTCCAAGAAAATGATAGATTGTCATTTGCAATTGTAGATTATGTTTGGATTGTTGAAACAACACAGGCAGCTTTTAATATAATCCAGTCTAACACACCATATACCTGTATATGTGCATAGGATGATATGTATTAATGTGAATGAGTATGCTGTGTGTGTGTGTGAGTGAGACGCGCCCATGCGTGTGTGTTTTCTATGCACATGTTGTTCAGGACGGTCTGTGCTATTGACATATTGAGCTGTGTGTCTTGACCTGGGCTGGGCCACCAAATTGAGTCATCATCAGTTTAAAGTATCTCTGAGGCCTCTCAAATGAGGCTGATCCCGCCCAGACGTCGATACGTTACGCGGGGGGAACATCACGCGGATCGCAATGATTTTGGGAACAAGTGGTGTATTGATAGACACGTCTCAAGAGAGGCGGTAAATGCCAAACGTGTCGTCCTTGTACCAGCAGCCTTCTCTGCTGATGCTTCACTAGACGGAGAAAACAGGAGATTCAGCTGCAGAATACGTCAGGATATGTAACTTCAACTTTCAAAATGACCAGCTGGACAAACAAAGCTGTACTCATTAATGTTATATATATATATACTGTATATATATATAGAGAAAATGAAAGAAAGGAAGATGAGTAATGTGAAGCGTAATGACACAATCTGCAGTTCCTCTCAGCTCTGACACTTATTGTTTGAATACAAGCAGACGCAGTTCGAGACCAGCTGGTGAACAAAGTGGAGAACTTTGCAGCTAAAGAGACCTTTTCATCAGGAGTTGGAAGAGACCAAAAACGGAGCTAAAGGGGAGAGAACATTGACTAACATTTACCAGGTGGACACACACACAACTCAAGATGAATGCTAATGATGCTCTCTGCCTGCTGGATATATAACTGTTTGTTCCTCATATCAACTTTCTAATACTGATTGTAATAATAGTATAGCTTTACATTTCAGAGTAACACTGAACACCTGGTTAGATAAACTCTTTTTAGGAGTGTTTAGGCCAAGATAGCGTCACATCAAGACCTGCGTTTCTTTGGTGACATTAAACCAGTGGAACAGTGTGAAACCTGCAGCAGCATTGTTGCCCATGTGCTAACAAGCATTTATTGACATTGACAAAACAGTAGAGGTGTATATGGGGATTTGGTTTGAGAAGGGTCATCTTTTCCTAACCCTAAACGAAGCTACTGTGTGGCTATGGAAACGAAGGTACACACGGACCATGTACAGAGTGTGCACTGGTAACTGGCCATGGGCATCCCTCTGACATATCTCCCAGCTCATGTATACGTACGGGTCCTGTTTTACTGTTTCAGGCCTCTGTGTGTCTGTGGAAGTTAGAATGGAGTGGAAGTGTAATTTGCAAATTCACATCCCCTGTGAGAATTAAGAGGTGACCTTTGTGTTACGGTATGCATACCACGTCACAGCTTGTGAGTAACATCTGCTCTCAGTCCATACAGCACTCATACAGCTGGAGAACCATTAGCAGAGAAACATGGAGACAGTGTGAGCCATGTAAAGCCTTTGCCATTGAAGGCAGCCCCTGAAAGATATTTCACATGAAATGTTTTCCAGTGGCTTAATGGGTATCATCTCTTTTCTGGCTTTTATTGTGGAAAAATCATTAGGAAGTGTTTCACTCGCAGTTACTTCTGATTCGGATAAATGGAAAGTGGGTGATTGTTAAAAAATAATACAACGAATGAAAACAGGACAAGCGGTAGAATTAGAAAACAAGAACATTATAATGTGACTAGTCGAGCTGTCGCTGTACTACAGCCTGGTCTCCTAAATATTACGTTCCAATACAAGAAACCTGCATGGTCAATTATGTTTTGAGAGAATTTATTTTCACCCGGATAACCAGGGAAACCAAAACCTATTTTAACCCAAAGCTTACTAACCCTAAGCAGGTAGCTTTGATTCCTCACCAGCGGATAAAACAATATAACAGTGATATACACCTATGGAATATTGATATGAAACGTATGTTTTATTCAGAAACGTTGTGACAGTAACAGTGTAATATGTATTTACCATATTCATTAGTTAAGAGCCATTTTAGGCATTTGTTGGCCAATTAGTAAATATCAGGTAAAAGACTGTTTCACATCCGTGTGACTATGGAAATAAAACATTAATAAAACAGCGCTATGCTATTTTAATAACAAATTCATAATTTTCATCTGTGGGGTGTTTACAGCCGATATACACTGGGCACGTTTTTGAACTATTTTCTGAACTGTTGTTTATGTCACTGTCTCATGGAACGCAAATATTACGCAGCGGAAAAACAAAGTCATGTTTTTCAAAGCGAGGTCGATTTTTCTTAAAGGTTTTGCACCGAGAATAAAGACAGCAACACTCGGCAAACAGTGCACACCAGGTCCACTCTTTTCGTTTTACCTTTCACAATAAAAGCCCTAGACATAAACACTGCGTAACTGTTGACCCGGAGCATTTTGCCCAGATGCTGCTCTGAGTCAACAGGTTCCTGGTAGTTGGTCCTCTGGATGCATGAATCAAGTCAAACCATGTATAGAAAAAATGCTGCAACTGTCGAAAATTCACATCACTGCCAGAATAGTTTTAATGCAAAATATTTGCAGGTGAGTATTGTGCGTTTTCATGTTGAGTATTGTCATTCCTCACGCCCCAGGTGTGTAAAGATCTTTAATGTTAAATACAGCAGGCACCAACTAATTAGTGTTTTTATTAAGCCCATGTTGACATAGATATATATTAAAACTTCAACAAAAAAGTCTTCCTCACAAGAAAAAGCTCCAAATGGAGAGATTGTCGGTGGAAAATGCTCTGCGTGTGCTCTTCCCATCCTGACAGAGACTGCTTACTTCTGGTTGCATACGATGTGTTGTAGTGTCAGCTGCATCGATGTTGTGCTCTTCAAATGAAACTTCAGTTCAAACATATCACAACCAAGATGTCGGTCAGTTTTGGAACATTCCAGTTAATTGCCCAGCCCTACTTGACTTGAGTCTAGTGTGTAATTAAGGCCGTTAAATAAAATATACATTAGTGTAGCAGGAAATAAATGCCCTTTTCTGTTAGAGCACAGCTCAATGATTTAGCTGATAAGGATGTATTTTTATAGTCCAGTATTAAAAGTATGAGGAAAATTGATGATACACTTAAATGGCATTTGCTGCAGGAAGCACGAACAAAATCCCTCCATGTGGATCTTTTTCCTCCACTGTCTCACGGCCTCCCCCTGCTGTACGTCACTGCCCCCCCCAAACCCACTGCAACAGAGTCTAAAAACAATCACAGTGGCATTTTAATGTGTCCCCTCGATATCTTATTTGCCAAGAAGGGACCCTGGAGGAGCCTCAGCCCAAAAGAGCACACAGCATTATTGAACCAGCCAAGGATCACGTAAAGGGCTTAGTATTGATGCAGACAGAGCGGAGGGGTGACAGAGAAGTAAAAGCCTGGCTGGGGGGAGACAGGGAGAAAAGGAATGAAGGATCTGAAGCGCACAATGCTGTGGGGGAAGATGTGAGAGTCCCTACAAAGAAGCAAGGTTAGACACAAGAAGAAGAACATTATGATGAACAAGAAGAAGTAAAGAAAAAAAACCTCAAAGTACTGCAAGCAACTACGACACACCTACAAGAAGATTAGTGATGTCAAAACATGTACAAGAGTGAATTGGGTTTGGATGGATTAGGTGGAAAAGGTTTAGAAGTTAGCTTGATTCAATGCATTTTTGGCTAAAAGACAGAGCGAAGCCAGAGCTAGCTGGGATTAGATGTTACTCTATGCAAATTACAAACTGCTCTACGTGTGCTATGGTGCATGGCTACTCTGTATCTGTTTATTTCACATCAATATCTATATTTTGATTTGAAACATTAAATAGCACACTGGAATACTTATTGGAACCCTACCACAAAAGAAAGAGACAAATAATTGAAGTATAAACCGAAGCTGTGTGGAAATAGGTAAAACAAGTCCGAAGAGAAAACTGGGTCATATTTGATTTCTTTGAAAAGTTTATCTTGTGCATTTAATGGGAGGAAGCCCAGGTGAAAATAAAGTTGGCCCAAAGGGTGAAATTGTACAGTTGAGATTGTACATGCAGGAGGCCCAACTAAAACATCTGGTCAAACTGGTGAGACATTAATGAGGATTGCCCTCTTCAATGAATAGCATAAACAAATCTATTTTCTTTGATCCTGAAGAAAATGTCTGAATTCTAAGCAGATTAATTGGTTATCCCACCATCTACCATGTAGCACCAGCATGAATTAGACATTACAAATATCTACATCTTGAGCAAAACAAAGAAGCTGCATTGAGATGCTTAATGATATGATCCTTAGATCTTACGAACACGTAGAATATCATTCTTCCTGTGCTCATTTGAAAACAAGTGCATTGGATTTCTTAATTTAAAGAGGGGTAAAGTCAGGCTCCAATCCCTTAGTTTAAGCCATTCACTATCGCTGAAAGCTATTAGGATGGACAGTTTGCTGACTCAACGCCTGCCTAAATCACCCAGGTAAGGCCTTGGCCGTCTGTTTCGTTTCGTAGGACAGATACATCAGTTTAAGAAGGTGGAGACAAATCAAACTACTGACAGACGAGCACAAGCACTGCGGTGTGACAGGGGGAGATACCTGATCATCAGCTGGCACATCAGCTCAAGATTTAATATCCATCTCTTTCACATTGGCCTCAGTTTATTTATCACCAAACTTTATCTGCAAAACTTGTTCACACAGATCAGGTGGCACAGCAGACAAGTCAGATAGCAGTGCAGGTTCGGATGATTATGATCTCTTATTCACATTATACACAATATCAAATTACAAAACACAATGAGGGAAAGCTAATTATTTTCAGATCCTGCAGCATATACTTTTAAAGGGTTAAGCAACACTTACCCTAACCCCAAATAAACATAAGGCTGTTCAAAATGCATTTAATGTACAATTACTTTAACGCAAAACCTTTAATTTAAGGGAGCATCTACAAAAGACAACTAGTCTCTTTGTATACACTGTAAAGTATCTGTTAAACCTATTTCATTTAGTATTTTTAGTTTAGTTTAGTTTATTCTGCATTTTGGCATTAACTATTAAAGTAGCCTATTGAACGGCAGCTGGATTCTTGCAATGTCATGAGATCACGTGAAAATTGCAGGATCACATATCACACAAAAATCCATCTTGTCTGGCTTCAAGTAATGTGTACGGGCAACTGCAAGCGTGGGTTAGGTGTGTGTGTGAGAAGCAGAGAAGCTACAATGGTTGCTCACAAAGAGGTTAGCGTAGATGCTGCAATAGCATCCACTATATTAGAACTGGAGAGTATTTCTTTGTTGAAAGAGGAACAAAGAGAGAGATTGAAAACTTTTCTCTATTGTAAATATGTTCTCTCCCAACTAGCTTCAATACGAGTTTGACAGATGGTTCAAACAGGTATTGAAATTAGAATAGAATAAAACAATTAAATAGACAATAAAATACAATAACAAATCATACAAATATAACACTAAGGGAAGAAATAAAAAAGAAAAGTAGAAAGGTGGTGGCTAAGGCCTCTGGTGTGTGGCTAGAGCTATTGGAAGAAGAGTAATAGAAGATATTGTACCGAGGGACGCGAATGGCAGAGTGCAGCCGCGATGGCTGGGGGGCTGGTGTCAGAGTGGAGTTAATTATCGATGGACGAGATTCGGACACCACTGATCGATCATTGAACAAGTCGCAGCTTGTAGTCCATAGTGGTAAGCCAAATAACTTTAAAATACGTTTTAGTAGGTCAGTCTGAATGAAAAGTTGTGAGAACTAAGAAAAGTTAGAGAGAATGGGGTTGGTTGTTGGAACGCGAGTAACCAAGTATCGCTACCAGGAAGGTGGTGCATAGAGTGAGTGGTGTTAAAACCATATTTTCTAATCACTCTGACTCAAAGATGTCAACATGCTAATGCGGCTCAATATGATACTGTGGTAACCAAACCACTGCGGTTTGCATCCAAGTGTGAAGCGGCTGGGAAGACAGTCATTACTTCTAGGTCTGAGGTCATGGTTCTCTGCTAGAAAACGGTGGATTGGGCCCTCCGGGTCGGGAGTGAGTCACTGCCCCAAGCGAGGGAGTTCAAGTATCTCGAGTCTTGTTTACGATTGAGGGTAAACTGGAGTGTGATGAAGACAGCCGGAACCCAAAGCTCTCAATTTAACAGTCCGTCTCCCTTCCAATCCTCACCTATGGTCATGACCATTGGCTAGTGACCCAAAGAATGAGATCGTGGATAGAAATGGCCAAAATGAGCTTCCTTCGTAGGGTGGCTGGGCTAAGCCTTAGAGATAGGTTGAGGAGCTCAGACATCTGGAGGGAGCTCAGAAAACAGCCACTGCTCCTTCGCATCAAAAGGGGCCAGCTGAGGTGGTTCTGGCATTTGATCAGGATTGGAGGTTTTCCACGCACACACCCAACCGGTAAGAGTTCCCGAGTTAGAACTGAAACATTCTCAAGGGATTATGCACCTTGTTCCCAAGGAAAATCTGGAAAACGTTGCTGGGTAGAGGAGGTCTGGAGTACCATACTAAGTCTGCTGCCCCTGGGGCTCAGCCAGGGAAAGATAATGGAATCGATGGATGGGATCACAAAAGCCATCAGGATTCATTTTCTGTGAAAAACATTTATGGATGTACCAAAGATTGTGTCAGTAGATGTCTATTTGAGTTGTTTTTTCTGTAATTACATTTACATGTTAAATACAAACAGATCATTTGTTCACTTTTTAGAGTTGCTAGGAAATGTCAACATAGTCATACAGATTTATCCTAAAAAATCCTTAAATCTGTAAAAAGATCCATGGCAATCCATTCAGTATTGTAATTTTGCAAAAAAAAAACAATATCTCAACCTCATTGTGAGCCTCCATGAAAAGTCAGGACATCACCAAAGTCATCGGGATTCGTTCTCTAGGGACCAGGGATGTCTGTAAACATTGGATGACAATCCATTCAGTATTACATCGAGATAGTTCATTCAGAAGTGACGGACCAACTGACACCTCCATCCCTAGAGCTTCACCAGTATCCTAGCACATCTGTTCATGTGGTTTTACAACTATTTAATTGACCTGACTATCAAGTTGTTTCCAGAGAGAATCCCTCACGTTGAAAACAAACATCGCCCCCTGCACGGTATACACCATCAAGCAAGGGAAGTAATTCAAATTACACATTTCAAACCAGTCATCCAGCACAATGCAATTTCTTACGTCAAATTTGTAATGCAATCCATTGAATCCCTGTACTTTTCTCAACTAACAATGATTGGTTATGAATTATGAATTTATTCTTGAAAGACCTAGAGCCTGAAAGGTTTCACCATGTAGTTTTAAAAGGTTCTGACATGTTTTTCTTCCAACAAAAGCATTCCAAGATGCATTTGAATGCATCTCCCAAATTGAAAGGTCTCTCCCAAGGACACTGAAAGTATTTCACTGTTACTTCTCTGCGACAAAATTACCAGTTGCTCTTCATTTCCATTAGAGATAAGTAATTATTCACTTTACGCTTTAGCAATCTCACACCTGTATGAAGATATTACATTTCGGTACTAACAAGATGCATTCAGACTTTTATACTTCCCCTTCTCTCTAGGAGGAGGACACTAGTTTGAAATACTCGTCGACAAAGCAAATCAATATCTAATTACAAGCCGCACATTACGGTGCTTCGACAGGGGAATGGGGAGAGGCCTTCCCTTCCTCCTTAAACCAAGGGCTCAATAACACCTTGTAGATTATTTCTTCACCCATCATTTGCATGCTGCCCCAGTAATGGCCCCTCACTTTGAGAATCTATTACCATTTTATGCCTTAAAGTCAGCACTTTTCAAAGGACGAAGATTTGTCTTGCTCTGGTCCATCACTCAGCCTAAGCTGCATTCGATTTACACCACAAAAAGGTAATAACGTTGCCACTGAAGGTATGTTTGTCTTGCAAAAATGTAAGTGCCATTATCTGGCTCCAATTGTTTAACAGAAGCTGGAGTTTGCTTGGATGAAGTGAACCACAATGACCTATCCGCACTTACACTCAATTTAAATAATCCATATGTAATATTGTATTTTGTAGTGCAATTCCAAAAGGATAATTCACTTCTGCCTTCACTAAATTGCAATTCATGAGGAGGAATGGAGGACAATCACTGTAATTAACATAAATGGACACTACGATATATTTAGCCATTTCCTGTTTCCTTCCAGCCTGTAATATGTGTGAAAATGGGATTGTCATAGAGAGCTCCTATCTTAAACTATTCCTGAGGTGAAATCAAATTGCCTCTAGATGGGCCTGACCAGACGGCAGTCAGCACAATCCCACAGGGTGACTAGCTGTCAGTCCATGGGGGAGCACTATCACATCTGCTGTTCTAATTAAACAGTTGGAGAGGCGGTGACACCGGATCTAACAGAGTTCACTAAGCACTTCTTAGCACTCTGACCAGCTGTGCAGAGCACGATTCCTTTTAAACATCGCTCTGACAGCGGCATTGCTCAGGTGAAGGACAGATGGGCCGCTCTGCTCCAGATGATTGAAAACATATTCCCATTCATTTCAATATAGGTTGCAGAGTTCAAATTAAAGGGTTCATCTAGTCCCATGTAGAGTAAAATAGATATATGATGTTGGGCGTGGCCATCCTTTGATTAACAGGGAGCTACCACAGCGTTGTCTGGGTGTTGCCCGTGTCTTCATCTTAGAACTGGACCCCTTTCACATTGTGTTTTCAGTTCTTGGCACCTAGAAATGTCTTATTTAGCGGTTGGTTGTACTTAGCAACTGGATGGAAATCACCAAGGTGGCGACGGCCAAAATGAGTTTTCAAAACCCTAATCCACAAACCCATGGGTGTCATCACAGTCACATGGCTATGTCTTCTTCTTATATGCAGTGTGTGGATAAAGAACAGACAATTAGCCAGATGAAGCAAGCTAACTAGCCTTCCCCTAAATATGTAAAAATTCATAAATGAATGATTTATCCACATACTCTTGTCTGGTGTAGAAAGCATATTGATCTCGCCAATGACAGCACAGTAGTACTAGCCAATCACAGCACAGAAGGGCGGGATTAGATGCTTTTGGGTGCAGGTACCACTATTCAGCGGTAAAATAGAATGTGAATGCACCTGAGATGTTGGAAGTAACCCTGCACATACAGGAAAACTGTTAATCATCACAACCATGGCTAAGTACCCTCTAGTAGGTCAAAGTAGAACCACAAAGTCAGTCTGTAAACTGTGGGGAATATCTAACGGACACTTTGGGTATTCATTTTACACTTACATAGCAATTCATTTAAAATGTGACTGCTGGTTTCCGTTGCCCCTTGTTGGACCACCGTGTACTGGGATCTCAGCAATTAGCTACAAAAGCCCAAGCTATGAAAACACAACCGGGGTTGTAATCTAAAGAGGACAGTTTGGCACCAGCAGCTGCAATAATTCTGATACCATATTTTGAAGTGACTTGTGTAGGAGTAAGACAAGTTAGTGTAATAGCTCACATGTAAGGTGAGCAATGAGTCTGACGTATTAAACACACTGGGACAGCCCATGAGAAAGCATATCAATATCATTTCACTAGATAACCTTTAAACATGATCTAAGTTATTGCTTTATTGAACGCTAAGTACCACCTCCTTTAAAGAAACAAATGAGACGCGTATAAATGTGAATAACATTCTAGCCTCATAAATCTTTTGCACCTGATCAAGCAACAGCCAAAGGTCATTGTAAACCTCTGCTGAGCAGCAGCAGGTGTGGGAGTGGGGACTGAGACATTTTAGACATTTCCAATAAGTCACCACTGTCAATAGAGAAAGTATATAAAGTTCACACAGTCTTTGCTGAGGATTAAGCTGGGTACAGACATGTTTGGACGGCTCCATCTATCAAGCACTAAAAGTGAAGCAGATATGCATTGGGTCATCCCTCTCCTTGTCACACCATAAGAGTAGGCGAGTGTGTACATAAATCTTCACCCTGTTTGCCACGGAGAATTAGTTTGACGCTTTGCAATAATCCCGCAGCAACAGACACTTCTCTTGATATGTATAAATGGATGATTATGCATGCTACAGCATCTGGTTATGCGTGTCGACTGTTGCTCTTTGCACATTGGCACAGCCCAGGAAGGAAAAGGTATTTGGTTGAATGTCAAATCCCCCTGAGTGTACAGTGTAATGATGTAATACACGAATGATATACTACATGTACTTAGATTCCATGTAACTACAATTATGTCAGGATACTTACTTACTGCACCCAGATGGTATTCAACAAAGCATGCACATTATGTTAAATGATCTTCATTCTTTAAAGCTGATGAAAACATAGCAAACACATCTACCAATCATGTGTACACACACTCTTGAGCCTATCCTGTATGTTCATTTCTATGCACAGAGTCAAAGGGAAATGAAGTTGGAATGACAGTAACTGCCACTTTAAAGACCCATTGAAATGAAAGATACATTATCTGTGTTCCTGTGTTTAATTGTTCATTTATCTGTTGCTGTCGGACGGAAACCTTGTCTATATTGGAATTACAGGGGTGTTGTCAGGGGTGTTTTACAAAAAATCATCCGATCAAATGAGACTTTGGGCAGCTAGCTTGCCACACCGGTCGTATAAAACCACACTCCGCCATGTGGATGGAAGTGATGGAGCCTGTTGTGGCGTAGTGACAGAGTAGGTACTCCTTTAACCACAAGGCTAGCGGTTTGATCCCCTGCTCTTTCTGTTTGCATGTACCAGATACTGAGCCCCAAGTGTCTCCCTGGTCTGCTGTAAAGCCCTGGTCCTGAATACTTAAGATGGGACGGTAGTAACATCATATATATTTAAAGGTTTTTCTGAAGAAAGATTTACCATCCCTCTTGCACCCACTGCCTTACATCTATATATCCATGGCCCTTCCCCTGCTGGGATTGTGTTGTGTTGCTCGAAGGGCCACAAGTAAAAATAATGGGAGGAATATAAATTTGTGTTATTGTGGTTATATAAATGAAATTTATGGTGCTGTTAGATTGCTGTCTGACTGCCCCGTTACCAGAGGTAGCAACCAGTAGCCTACCACACAAAGTCAAGCATCTCCCTATGAATTCTGTTTTATTTTTCTCCCCCCAAGGCTTTTGGGTCTCTTCACAGTGTGGCACCCCTGGGCTTAGCCCCCTGCATTAAAACAGCAGTGAAAGGGATGCATGACATTAGCTACAGCCCTAATTCCCACTTACAGAGCCGGGGCTTCTTTTTCTTTTTTTTCAAAAGCTCAAGAAATTTGCTGAATCTGAAAAAAAGTGTTGCCTGTTGGGTTAGAGTCATGTGACAGGGAGGAGGAAAGCAGGCGGACCGTGCGAAGTGCAGCGCAATTACAGAAAGAGCTTATAATGTTAAATGGTTATCATTCTTTGTTTGCTGTTTGCTAGCGGCCCAGTGGTGTCGGTCCACGGCCCGGTAGCTGGTGACCTCTAGTGTAGATGATCCTCGGCTGCCTTCTGGTCCCCCACAGCAACTGCCACCATCCTGTGAAGACCTTAAATCTAGAGTTGAAATAGATTTACATTATCTGAAATAGCTACACTTGCGCTCACAGCACAGTATGGTGGGACTATACGATATATTCTTTTTTTGTGTGAAATATCGTTCAATGTCCTCTCTCACATTCCTGGGAGGCAGCTTCTGCAGTTCACTTTCTCTAGCTGCTGATAATTAAATAAATACAGTGATGTGTGGACTCAGTTAGAGAGATCTATTTTACCTCCAGCCCTGGGTCCTGCTGCTGTATCGGGTTACAGCCCACTGCTTAATGTTACACCTTATAATGACACTAAATAATGACATTATTGGGTAAAAAGTGGCACTGACAACCAATCCCAGGTCGCTCTGATGTGATTTAGCTGTATCGAGTGCAGCAAACACAATATTAGGCCCTTTCACAGAGCGCTGCCCCCGGCATGATGACTGACCTCGTTATCGCCGGCTCTCCTTGCTTTTTCCCAACAATCTTAAAGAGTTCTTCTGGTCAGCACTTCTTACTTTGCACACCAGCCCATTCAGAGCTCCCCTTCACAGTGGGCAGGAGCATTGGATCTTTTTTTTTGTATTATAATAAGCCACCAAACGTAGACACATGTACAGTTCACTTTCTTCATTGGGGAAACTGTGTTGGGAGCAAGATAAAAGAGAGCACGACTCCAATTTCATCCACAATATGTATGCAGCCTGGGGTGTGCATTTCTTCATTTGCAGCAATTCAGTCCAATCTGTCCAGAACTTCATAGTTAATTCTAAAGCAGTTGAGACTGTTATAATCTTAAAAGGACCATACGCTTTTGTGCAAAGGCTTTTATAAAACACTGTCAAATAATAATAATACAACTTAGTGAGGACTGTCTAATGTGTTAATTTCCCTGTGATGCAAAGTCTCTTTCATTTGGTTACAGAGACCTGCTTGATTTATAAACAACTTCTCTAAAAGACATAATTGCGATTGAATTATTCATAGCTTATGAAATACCGTTTAGGTGCAGCAGACATTGAAGGAGATTGTAGTTGCATGTCTGCAATACAGGGCTCCACTGTCATTACAGATGCAGCGCCGGTCGGAGTGAGTGACGCGGAAATGATTAATGTGCATCGGTAGAAGGTGCGACTGTAGCACCACAGCAGTTGATCACAGGCAGCGGATGGTTAACATGATAGAGATGCACCGAGGAAATTAGTTCCCCAACCCAAATGATATGTCTTCGACATGGACGGATTACTGGATGGGCATACCGGGCACAGGCCCAGTGGCCAAAAGTGGCAGAACCCCCAGGACAATATGTCACTCAAAGAGACACATAGGCCTACCAACAAGGAAGGACAATGATCACAAAGAAACATAAAATGACATCTAAAAGACCACAAAGAGACCAAAAATGCTGTAACGAGACACAAATATCTTACAATGACGATGAAAAGGGGAAAAACAAGAAACAAGAGATGCAAAATAAATGCAAAGAGACATAAAATGACAGCAAAAAGATGCAAAATGACCACAAAGAGACCACAGAGAGATGTGAAACGACAACAAAATTATACAAAAAAACAAAGTGTCTCAAAGACTATAAAGTCTGGGTGTCTTGCTGCTATGTAGGAGAGGTGGTGGGGCCCCTGCATGTCTGTGCCCAAGGGCCCATAGTCCGTAACCTGAACAGACGTCTGTTTAAAGCAGCCTAGCAGAATGTTATACCACGCTGACACGGCCTAAGACAGGTCTTGCTGTTTTCATGCCAAAGGAAGAGTCAGGTAAATAGCTTTTTTGTGTGCTCTCTGCTATTTTGTAGCCAGGACCAAGTGGTAAGCTGCCGCTGCTCCTGGAGGCCTCCACACTCCATATGCAGACGGATCGCTCACAATCTGAGGGGGGAAAAAAAGAGAAAGGCTCTGTTCAATCTTTCCCACTAAATTACCTTGGCAGATATCAAACAGAGTCCTTCACTCCTGCTGAATGATAATTGTAGCTGGCCGCCAGGACCAATACTCAGGGGGTCATCTGTGCCAGAGAGGCTGGATGCCGTGAAGGAATTATCAGCGCCTCTCTCCCCGTCTCGCTCTGTCTTTTCCTCTCCTCATGCTTTGCCTTTTAAACACGGAGCCTGTGAAGCTGCTAAATAACAACCGTACATCCGACAGTAAAAAATCCCTCACAGGTGTGGTGTGAAGATGATCAATGGACTCATATTCATCAAGCATCTTAGAGTAGGAAATGAGTCCTAAATTCCCAAGGTGATGCATATTTAGTTCTACTTGAAGCCAGAGTTAGAGAAGCATGTTATCAACCTGGGGAAAGTATCCTGTACCTTCATATCGTCACAACGTTAATAGCTCATTACTTTTACCCGAAGATTGAGGGCAAGGATACATTCTAATTAAACTGCAAAGTATTCATATTTTGTTAAGAATGGTGTTGTGGCTGGATGCATCCGTGTGTCAACAGGCCCAGGCGAGTAGGCGTTAACAAAGCTTAAAATATTCTTATTGACAACACATGTCATCACAGGCGCCACATGTAGATGCAGCGGTCGGTAGCTCCTAAGAAGCTCTTCATTTATTTCCTTTTTGTCTTTATTACTGGCGCATGTATATGGCATATGACAGAACACACTCATCAACATTGGAGAAGGAAGCGTGTGGATTGCATGAAGTGCGGTCGCCGAATATTCCGGCTTCTGAAGGACATGCTTCTTTGTCAGCGTTGAACTTTTCCTTTGCTCAAAGTGCATGAAGGAAGCTTCATAAATAACTGTCAGAATGTGACGGTGAGACAGGACTATTTTTAGTCCCTGTCAAACCTTCAGCAGCATTCCTCTGAGGGATCCTGAGTGGAAATAAGTGTATACGAGTTTAAATAAAAGGATAGAGTGACATTTGTAAAACAACGGTGACTGGTGATGAGTTGCCATCAAAACAGCCTGCCTTAAAATTAAAAAAATACTCCTATGAAGTTTTTTACAAAGCACGTCTGAGCCTTAAATGATCCCAGAAACATCCATTTTTTTCCATCCTTGTAATCTGTCTGGATTTGTATGCCACTCACACAGTCACCTTTCAGATTTGACTTTTTCCAATATTTAGCCAGCTTTAAGTTGAGCAGACAGAATGAAAAGGGACTCATTTCACCTATATAATAGGAAGAGACCCTTGCTTAATGGCAAAATGAATCCATGATCGACCAGCCGCACATTAGCGCTCACATATTCAGTCCCTTAACCAAGTCTGAAACCAAATGTCCATACCTGTTATAGATGTAATTTATACACATCAGTAGTTTGGCCCCGGACGGTCAATAGAGAGCTCAGAATCACCTTGTGACATGTAAATGAGGGGCCTTTAGTGTCGCAAGACCAGCAGGGCGAAATGAGCCTTATGATTTTCCATCACTATCAACCTGATTCTGACAGTCCAGCCTCTGCTGCTGAAAACTCATTACGCTTCCACTGCTAATACACCATTGATGTGACATCTATAGGGCTGCCTTTATGCATCTGTATTTCACTCATATTGGGATGTTTCATATTTCAATTTATAAAGAAAAGAATGTATAAATGAATTCACACATACAACCAATGCATATTTTGCATATTCGTAATTTAAAGGAATAGTTTGACATTTTGGAATATATGCTTATTCGCTCTCTGGTGCAGAGTTAGCGAACATGGATACAACTCTCATGTGTGTCCGTGAAATATAAGGTTCTAGCTAGTAGCTGGTTAGCTTAGCTTAGCATTAAGACTTGCAGCATGTTGATTTAATAATGTAATTTGTACAACTCTTACAGAAAGAGAAGTGTAAATGACATTCACCCTTTTAAGGGAGTTATGTGATGGGACTATGTCTTGGCTGGGAGCAGTGAGTTCTTGGAACCTCCATTGGTTACCTTGCAGCTGCTATCAGGCTAGCTGTTTCCAGTGTTACTTGTCAGGCAGGGGCAAAGCGACTGTTTACTGTGTTTTCTCCCCTCCTGCCTTCCTTTCTCTCTCCCTCCCTTGTTTTCTCTCCGGATGCCAACAATGTGATTGGTTTCCACCTGTGCAGGCCAGTCATGCTGCTCATTGCTATCCACAGACTTCAAGCTGGCCAATCAGCAGAGTTTGAGCTTGAGCTGTGACATCGTTGTTATTAAATTGTATGGTTTGTGGTGGAAGGTACATTTTCACACACACGTAGTTCACTTTTGTATATTTAGGATTACTGTGCCACCCCTGTATTTGTTTTGTTGAAGCTATTTGCATGTAAAGCCATTTTGTGTGTTTTGTTTTTAGAGGTAGGAGTTAGCCAGGCTTAGTTTTGTGATATTGATTTCTATTCATTTGGAACAACCGTTTTGTCCCATCCTCTCCCATATTGTTTGAGAACCTTTGTTTGCACACACCTTCTAGTTTAAAATAAATCACTTTAATTGTGTTCAACTTCTTCCCGAGACTAGAAAAGGGGACGTAACGCCGGTCTTGTGCTAAGCTAAGCTAAACTAACATGCTGCTGGCTGTAGCCAAACATACATAGAGAAAGTGTGATATTGTCAAAATGTGAAACTATTCAAGACAAAGTCCAACATATATTACACAATCTTCCTCTGATTATACAAACACATCCTTTCTGCTAATGGGCCCTTTCTGTATAACTACTTCAGTGTAACATAACTGCATCACTTTCACATTTCCCATAATGCATGAGTCTCTATACATCATAATCATCTCCAACTGGAAACAGATGTACAGTGTAATCTGCCTGGCTTTCATTTAGTTCATGCAAAATAGATGACTTTTCAAGTGCTTTTAAGCAGGCTGTCCGAACCCATCTGGCATAACAGCAGCATAATGACAACTTTCTCTCACTCTGTAATTCAGCGGGTGGATCATCTCAGCCCAACATGATAGTTGCCATCATTCCACAAGCTGCTTTGCATTTATTATAACATTGTAAATGTGTGGTCATTAACACCCTGGAGTGTATGTCCTTGACTTTATTCATTATGTTGATTGATTCTGACCAAGATGAATTCGTCAGTAGCTTCACTATATATTATATACCTCATTCTGAATCAAAATGGATGCTCCACTCAAGACTCTTCAATCTTGGAAACCATTAGCTATCGTACTGGCAACGATTTGGCCAATATTTCTGGGGTTCTGTAGACAGTTGTTGTCCGGGCGCAGACGTTCTCTCCCGTTCTCTGGCAAATTGTTAACAGTCCGCAATGTGAGACGTCAGAATGGAGTTAGAGTTTAGAGACAGCAGCCAGTGTACACTAAGTTAACAGGTTTTTTTCTTTTCTTCATTAAAAGCGATAGCCGACAGGTTCTACGATTGCATTTCGTCCAATGCTTTCCGCCCACGGATGTATAAAGAGAACTGGATACAGCGTTAGAGGCCGGTCAGCGTTCATTCTTATGAAAGTTGCTTAGTGCCACAAGAACCACAAAAAGTTTGATTCCAGGTTTAAAATAAGATGAATTTACCAGAAACAAATGTCGATCTTCCGCATCCATGGGCCCGTTGAGCAAGCGCACTAGCGTTTCCCTTTAACCCCACCTCCCAGCTCACGCTCTCTGACTCATTCATATGAACGGAGGAAGGAAAAGAACTCTGGATTCGGCTATGGGTGCATTTTTTTTTTACTTTTAGGACCTAAAGAATTTAATGAGGGCTATTCAAGTGTTCATACTGGGAAGTGGATCTACCTCAAAAACAGAATCCACTGATTTACAGATGTCTCTTTTCCAATGTAATCTTTCTGGGCCCCATGACATCACATGCAGAGTGGAATTTGTAATTAGTTTGGCCGAGCCAAATTAGCTCCCAAGCCTGACGCTCTTCCTGGGGGCTTGGTTCCGCCTCTTTTGCTCTCCACATGGACTGTTTACCTGCATGCAACCAAAGCTCACTCAAACATCATTGGTCAATATTACTCAGACTACAGAGTACAAACGGATACCATAACGCTTCTGATACCAAAAATGTGTGCTGTTTCCTGCAGATTCTGCTGTCATACGCAGGTATCTGTTCATAGAGATAACACACTCTTTAAACACAGGACTCTGGACCACTAATAGGATCGTTTTCAACAGGGATCAGACATGGGTGTTTTGAAACAAACAGGACTTTAAACCAGGAGACAACTGTAGGCTACACGCCACCCACTCCACCTACAAAGAACTAAACCCCAAAGTGTCTTTTCACATCAGCGACGCAGAGTGAACAACTGAACAAACAACTCGTCAAATACTGTGTCCGCTCAGATTACCTCCAGTCTGAGAAGTACATCTGCTCTTGATCAAATCAATTTGGTTTCTAATTAAGTTTGAAGGTGAGGATCTGCTCAGCTATATGCAGATTAACCTCCCAACACCTGTCCAATATCATGTGACAACAACACCTGAGACAAAGCCAAACAAGGCGAGGAGACAGTTTATCCCTTCTTTCAGTCTCCGGCGGTGGGCTTGGATATTCAGCCTCACACTTTGGATGCATTAGGTTGCCTTGACAAGACTATCTGATCATCAAAAATACATGGAAGTAATGCTTCCTTTTGAAAATGAATGGAACAACTAGGCTCCAAAAGCCTCAAACTTTAAAGACACTTGAAGATCTTTAATTCAAAAGCAGAACACACCTCCGCCTCTGCTACAGAATATGTTACAGTGAAACTAAGGGCATTCTGATCCCCCTCTAAGTCACTATTTGCCTTTTATCCTTACTCACTCCGCTATTTCCCCAAGGCCTTTCCACTCTCTTTCACACCCATAAAATATTGATCTTTAAATATTTATCCTGCAAACATCCACAGGACCTGACCTGTATTCCCAGCATATGTGAAATATTCACCTTTCGCTAAATAATTGAGGGCGGCATCCATGTTTCAGCACCTTTGAGAACGTTTTGGTGGGGGCCCCAGTCGAGCTTTTTGAGCATGTAGTACTGGGAGGATAAAGCCCCGGAGCATCTGCAATTTCTTGACAGCGACAAAGCAAAGCAAGTGTTTTAATTGGGCCCTTGGCTGAGAGGCTGGTGGGGGGATTGGGTGGGGGCTGAAGAAGTTGGAATGTCAGAGATAGCTGTGTAAAGAGGTTAGCGTGATGACCTCGAAGGTGTTGACGGGGTAGTTTTTTTGATGGGTAAGACAGCGTGGTAATGGGATGGGGATGATGTTGTGGATGGGGTTGGGTGTGGGGGGGTCTCTGCTGACTTGTGACCCCTGTCCGCTTTGGTGGAAGTCACATTGATCCACTAGCTGCTCCAGCGGCTAGTTAAGACATGTTAATTCCCCCCCAGCTCTGCAGTCACAGCAAAGGTCGCCGTAGCAGCAAATCCTGGGTGAAGCTAAAGGACCCTCAGGACCCCCGGCGTCTGTTCACTTCCTCATGAAGCGGAGTGGAACAACATTGTACTGTGTGAATTATTCACACGTGCCTCGGAGGTGAAAAAGAGTGCTTAAAGATCCATCTTAAGAACAACTGTTGCGGAATCTCACAAGTAAAAGACGAGTAGGGTTGGGGTAACACAGCATTTTAATAAATCTGAATCCAGTATTCATTCTATTCATGAAATCAATTTTTTCAAATATCCTACGGTACCTATATTTAGTCCATGGGCCAGACCAGATATCAGTACCATCTATTTATATTGAATTATTCATGAGGTTAATATAAGTCATTTAATATATGAAAGCCATTCCGTGGGAGCACCTTTTACTATTAAATGGACATTTTCTTATTACCGCTCATTAGCACATTTGTATAATTTTCAAAAAGCACACAAACCAATATCATATTAGTGTTTATGTAAACTTGACTAACTAAAACATTTATAAAGGTTGTTCATTGTAATAAAAGCACTGTGTTTGGATCTGCATTGTGTTGATGATATTACGAACTTATAATAGTGGCAAGTGAAAAATGTGAGTTTGCTCTCAAATTAATCATATTTGAAGATATTTTGGCAAAAATGTATAAGAAGTTTGTGTCTATAATACTTAAAACCGTGTGTACGTTAATGCATTTTCTAAGGCTTTATACTCGCTATGAATGTTTATTATTATACCTAAGAACTTATCAGGTTTATAATGTATTTTAAGTAGTGGACATATGTTTTAAAATGTCAGCATTCATAATGCACTAGAGCTCCATGCCGAAGTGACAGCAGTGTTTGAAAAACGATTCTGTCTTTTGGTTACAGCAATTATGTGCGGTCCAGTTCCTACACAGCAATGATTGAGAACATGGATCCTCTGGTCTTACACTGAGCAGATACCGCTCACAAGTCTTCATAAATGTGTTGGCCTATCATACAATTGCTAATAACCTTATAAAGTGCTGTCACTTTAATTAAGGCTCACAAAGTCATTCTATAGCGTTTAATTGCTGCTTGAGACATGATTCCATTTCAGAAAGGTTCAGAATTTATAATCCGACTCTGACTCAGTCTTCATTCAGACACTGTAAAGCATTATGCATTACTTATAATACTTATAATACTAATTGTTATGCATGATTGTAAACATTAACAAAGAGTTTTATGAATACATTAGAATGAATATGAATATTTATGTGCATATATGACTTTCATATAAGGTGTTACCTACATGTTTGCTCACACAAACATGATGCATTCTAGTTTCAGCCTTTATTTAAAATCTTTAGAAAAATTGAAAATTGAAATACGTTCTTCTTTCTTCCAGATCACGTTATCCAATCAAGTGAGATAATGCAACATAGGTCCATTTATTAGTAAACAATAGTTTAGTTTAGGGTAATTAAGGACGGGAATGTCATGTATTTTTTTTAGAAGCCTCAGTGGTTTGTACATTGCTCTTTCTAAATAAAAAACTGTTGTTTAATTGTAGATCAGGCATGCAATCAGATGTCCGACCCACAGGAAACTAAAGCGTTCCATCAGTGGCCTCATTTCACTCCAACTTTCTGTTTACACTTTCTGCTCGGGCAGCAGAGAATAAATGTTTAAGATGCTCATGACACATTTATTAATCGCTTGGCAGGCTTCCTCTAGCCTCACAGTCACCTCGGCTGTTTTGGAAACTTCCTCAACTGACAAAAGGAATCCACTTGAATCAAACACCTGCCTTAGCTCATATTGGAGGACCTCCACAACCTACAAAAAGTAGAAGGATAAGTCACACACTACACTGTATTTAACACATTTGAAATACCCAGGTTTGGTACGAGTTCTTACTGCCAGCTTGTTTCCACACAGTGGCGGACTGTATGAGTGACAGGGGCAAACATAGAAAAACGTCATTAGTTGCACTAGCTAGAAAGTACAGCGGTTTATCCACTGAAAGGGCATCGTAGAGAGAACTTCATCACATAGTAGTGTATCCATTAGGGCACTTTTGCTTTATCTGAATCACTGCCGCACATGGTCCACAAAGCTCTTTTGACCTCCCATACCCTGCTAGAACTATGCGCAGCATGAGCAGTGAGCCATACTGATGAATATTCAAGGAAATTGAATGGGCTGTGCTATAATGTCTTTCTCCTTATGTTTGATTGACAGGTTCTTTCTTCAGCACAAAGACACCACAGCACGAACAAAATAATTATATTTAACAAAACACCACCAACTGAAAAGTAAAGAATAAATGTAGAGTACCTCAGTACCTTTTCTACCTCATAATTAGAAAGCATTTATTTTAAACAGACAAGGCATTATTTCAAACTTCTCTGCTTTATAATTTTATTTCAACACGTAGCTTCCATTGTTTTCTGACCTGCTTGTATTTGATGCCATCCTGGCTGTATGGGTGGTAGCTGCTGCGGTCGTGGGCCAAGTACATGTCACATTAGATTGAGATATGGTTGCAGTGATTGGCTGTGAGCAAAACAGTCAAAGACTTCCTTTAACAATAAATTCCCTTGCAGTTCTATTCAAAATGCAAATCCTTCCTGGAATTGGCAACCTTGTGTCTGATTTGGCTTGTGTGTAAAGTTTTGACACAGTGAGCCAAATTCCTTTGTATATTCAAATTGTATACTCAGTCAATTAAAATAAAACACTGGAAACAAACAATACATGGGGTTTGTTACAATTCCTTTCACACTAGTGGGATCTGGCTCATTGGGATAAAACACTAACACAAATAAGACACAACACTAGCAGATCAACATCTCACTTCTATGTCAAAATGAAACTGGAAACGTTGAAATCCTTTTTCAGAATGGCATTCGTCTTTCAAAGCATTAACAACACACCAGTGTACGTTATCCCAAACACTGCTGCCTTTATGACTTTGTACATGTTTTAATTTTCAGCACATCTACTCACATTTACATAAACATGGCAGATTTTAACAACATTACTCGACAGTAATAAATATGTCACTGTAAACTTACTGAAACAAACATAGTTACAGTTAAATAATTAACAAAACTTCTAACTATTGTTGTTTGAGCTTTGTTCCTGCTCTCTCTCTCGCGCTCTCGCTCTCCCTCCATCCTCCTCTCCCTTCCTCTTGCTGTCACTGCCTTGATGTCTGCAAAGTTCTCACAAAAGAGGTGAGCTTACCTGAGGTCAGTTTGTACTTTTAAGGCACAGTCTGATTGGTGTTTAATTAGTGTGAATGTTTTGTCGTGTGTGTGTGTGTGTTGCCTATTTCACTTCAAAAGTGTCTTTCCATTAATTGCATTCTTATTGTCTGCGTCCAATGTAAGAAAGTTGTGTGTTGCAGAACTTTTGGTGCCTTTGTTTCGGTTCATTGTGTCAAAACTCCACAAACAAGACAACCAGGACACCCCTAGAGATAAACGTCTCACTCCTACGTCAAAATTAACTCTGCAATCAAAACCTCACAATCCTATTTCAAAATAGCATGTTTGCAACAAAATGATGGCATGCAACAACAACTCGCTTTCTTTCTACTTTTTGCAGACAGGCTTTTGGACGGTCCATCTACTACAACAACAACAAAAAACACAGAAAAGTGGAATTACTGAACAGTAATCAATACAATATGTAATCGTAAACTCACTGGAACTAAAGTAATTACAGTTAAATTACAGTGCAGTGGTAAAATAAAATAAAACCGTATTTTAAGGGATGGTGGATGGTTTATAGATCAGGTCTTCTGTCAGGGTCTATTGCCCCCTTCGTTCTTCTTGTCCTCTGTCGCTTCCTTCTCTTTTTGCTTTTGCTGCCTCCATGTTTGCCAAGTTCTGACAAAAGAGGTCTATCTGTTGTTCTAAGGCTCACACTAATTGGTGTGCAATTAAGTGTTTTCATGTGTGTCTGTGTGTGTGTGTGTGTGTGGGGGGGGGGGTGGCGGGTGGGGGTTGCCAATTCCAAGTATTTTTTTCATTTTGAATGGAAGTGTTTTTCCAATCATTACGAGAGATTTCATTCTTGGACGTGTGAGTCTAGTGTAAGAAACGGGGTGTAGTGTCTTGCAGAATTGCAAACAAAGTTTAAAGCAGAAAAGGAGTTTGTACTTTTGGTGGACTTGGACTGAACTTGCTTTTATAGAAGGACTTTCTCATCCTCCGACCAGTCAACGTGCTTTGTCAAAAGTCACCCATTCACACACATTCAGATGCAGAGGCTACCTGCCAATCAGTGAATAATGCTCACAGACATGGGACCTCTGTTTAAGGCACGTGTGTAAGCAATCTGCAATAAAAATATGAAATTCCTTGATTCATTTTGACTTGGCTTTTGTGACTGAGCTGGTTCTTTCAGGTCAAGAGGTGTGAAAGTGAAGTCTTATCTCTGCAATGACTGCCGCCCTGACTTCCCCTACATGCCTATAACTGCTTATTTATAGCCCCTCTTAGAGTCACTCGAGTGTTGACAAGAAATACATTCCATTATAGGCGCCTGTACTCCGCTGCATACCTCTTCCCCATTATGTGCCCTCATGTGTGCCTCTACACCTCACTTTATATATGTAAAAGGCAGTTAATGGACATAAGAGTTGACAGCCAGGCCACTGTGGACATCATGGTACATGGTCGTCCTCAGCTACCTGAAGGGCAGAACCAAACCAGCCCAGTTACACCCACAGGCTAGCAAGAGACCCAGTGCCCTCTGATAAGGATCCACAGATTATTCCAATCTCCTATTCAGCAGGCAGCTGGTGCAGAAAAGCAGGTACGACAAGCTCTCACCGTACCTGAGAAGGGTCTAACGCTGACTTAAAACCAGGTCTGTGAGGCAATGTGAGTGATGGATTAGAACAAGTGAGGTGCGGTGATTTTCCACGTTGTTTTCGTACTTAAACCTAAACAAACCTTCCCCATAATGTGGTCATATGCCCAGTGATTTGTAATTGGATCACTCATTCTCACTCCTAACTCGTCAAATACTGAGACTAGTCAGTCAGCTCAGAGCTATACTGACTGGTCAGTAGCTCTGAGCTCTAGGCACAGCTCTAGCTTTAGTTTTGATCGTAGTAAAGACAGCCTGTCACTTTGGGATCATTGAATGCATAGTGTCTTGTTCACAGGAAATGTAGAGTTTATGCTTGTTTCATGGAAACAGACTCTTTTCAAAATAAACCTTCAACGTCGGGTCACATCGTTTTTAGGTTTACTGAGGCAAAACTACCTGATTAGTTTTAGGATATTGTGGTTTGGGATAAAATAAGTAGGCCTACGTTTGTTATATATATAACTATGCTTATTACGTAACTGCTGCTAGAAAAGCTCAGAAGTTACGCAATAAAACAAAAAATGAAATAACTCAATGTTGACTTGTTTTCACATGGGACACAAACAGCGGTCTGCTGGGTCAAAGTTGTTTGTCCCATCCATCACCCAAGAAACTCTGGATTTGGAGGACTTGTTGGACTGTGACCACTTGCCAAACTTTGCCAATCCACAATTCATATTGTGTCATAATAGTTAAAGTTGCTTTGCATTCATGTGTACATGACTTATTTATGTATAGAAATTCACCATATTGGTTGTTTTTAATTTCCGTGATATAAGTATTTAGGAAAATATATCAGCCTAGGGAGCAGACAGCAACTAGACTGTGCAGCTCATTTACATCGTCAAAACATAACAGAATCCTACAAGCCCGACATGTCTTTTAAATCAACACCAAATATATTAGTATGAACAATCAGACATCACCTGGAGAATCATAGATTAGCATTTTAACAAATCTGTCAAACATGATGCACCTTCACAACAGCAACCACTTTGACAGTTTCACAGTTCAGTTCCCCCCTAACAGTAAGGTCTACTTAAAACAAGCTGCACTGGAAGCAGAGCAACTGAGGAAGACAGTAGCTGTGCAATGAGAAAATAAGATAATGGGAAAAATATTTTTATAAATTATAATACATGTTGTGTATTTAAGAAAAATTATTAGATTATAAAATAGCTGTAACTTTGTGATCCTGTTTAGGCCAGCAGAGAAGGCCTTGCAGGCCCTGACGGCCCACCACTGGTTTATGGACACTGTTATTATTGCAAATAAACTGCCAAAGTGCACAAGTTATTCCTCTTGTGTTGTTTTTGTTACCAAACAGCTTGAGGTTCATACCACCACCCTCTACACTGGAGTGGAACCAAACCTGCACGTAGCCCTCGAAAACTGACAGAGATGCAAACAGATGTGTGATCTGTGATGTGGCTAAATGTCAATGAAAGTGTCTTAAAATGACACTTCTATGAAACACTTGACATAACAAGTGAAAATGTTGCCTTGATGCCAACAGTGTGTTTGTCCCTCTTCTGTTTCAACATGACAAAGTCTTTATGCACAAAGCAAGCGCCATAACAAATGGTGTTCCCAGTTTGCTGTTGAACATCTTGGCTGACCTGACCTCAACCCCATCCAACACCTTTGGGATGAACTGGAACACCGAATGTGATCCAGACCGCATGACCCAACATCAGTGTTGGACGTCAGTGGTGCTCTTGTATCTGAATGCAGCCAGGTTCCAAAGACTGCCAAAAGCCAGAAGAGTGGAGGCTGTTTCAGCGAGACGATAATGCCCGCGGTGTGGCAATCACATATTCAACTAGAAAATAACTCTCACGCACACTTGTGATGTGCTGATTGGCTCTAACCTTATCTGAATCTGGGTGTATGCATAACTCACCCACCCGACACCCAACAGAATGAATTACTTTCACCCCCCAGGGACATTTCACTCCCCTCTACTAGTCCCTGCAGGCTGTTGCTTTTAAATGAGGTATTATATTAATGTAGAGCGTGAGAGGCTGCTTTCAGTAATAGTAAACATTTCTGTGCACGTACCATTCCCTGGGACATTCAAGCAGTACAACTAAAACTGTAGTTATAAACCTGACCAGAACTAAAATGTAAGCTTTTGAAATAATCATTGAAGTTACGCTGCTGCTCCTTGTGCGTAAATGCACACAGCTTCTCATACTTGCCTAATGAAAGATGAAGCTGTCTGCTGGTCTGCAGGAGCTCTGCTTTGATCTCTGCTATGTTCCCTTGTCAAGGAATGCAATTAATATTTTCCTTATTAATGATGTACAATTTCATCCATTTATCTGAGTGTCAATTTTCATGACCCAAAGTACCTAATCTGCATATTAACCATGGTGCCCACAGACATAACAGCATATCCACGGATCTTTACTGTAGCACACACACGACCATCCACATAATCTCCTCAGGCTGATCCCGGCGAAGAACTATCACATATAGTTGAACTGTCCAGGATTTGCTCTGCAGGTTTCCTCTCCAGAGCTGAAGCAACGGACTATGACCTGATGAAGAAAGCTCCTAAACTGGATGGAACGGTGGTGGCAGCAGCTCAGCCGTTTGATGACTGACGTTTCCATCTGGGAATAACTTCAAAAGTGTGGACTGCCAAGGTGCTGCACATAACCATGAGGCAGCACGAGACATATGTTGATAAATCTTCAGCCTCCGATATAAGAAGCTACGCAGTGTCACTGCGCACGGCCATCCACTGTGTATACCTTCATTACATCACATACATATGACAGTAAGTTACTACCAAGTAAGACCATACATCTTTACACACATCAGACATGTCGGTTAAAACCTAAAACTCTGCAGGTGACGTCAGAGGTGACGTTATGTTTCCTATATTAGTTTAGCATGGTAGCATGCTAGCTTTTACTTATCAGCACTAAAAACAAAGTACAGCTGAGGCTGATGGGAAAGCTCGATAAAATGTCATACAATCAATAAAGTTATTATTCATTTGGCAATGCCCGTTCCAAATTCCATGATAATCAGCCAAAAGTTGTTGAACCATTTCAATTAAAACCACACATTTGTACTTAATGGTGGATCTAGAATAAGAAAACTGGATCCTGGATAAAGTCAGGGGATCACTGAAGTCATCATATATCAGCTGGGAACCATGAATGCTTCTACAAAATGATTGGCAGCCCATCCAATAGTTGTTGAGATATTTCAGTCCGAACCAAAGTGGCTTACCGACCGGCCAAAATTGCCAGTTTAGAGCCAGGTTAAAAATCGATGATTGTTTTTTAACTGAGAACTGGCCCAAGAGACAAATGACCAAATTCCAGCTTTGGTTATCTTGTAATACGTCTGTACTCAGTGTCATTTGGGCTGATGCACACAATCATTGAGAGGGTGAAATAGTCACAATGTGCTCCCTGATCTTATTTCTTATTCATATTTAAGCTTTTTAGACAGAAGTTGGCTGATATCAAAATTCTGACAGATCAGAAATGTAGGAGCATATTATCATAATGTGACTGCTGCCTCGACCTAAGTCAACAAACCAACCAATTATAATACGGCATGAATTAACATAATAGCTATACATAACTGCATGCTGCATTGAGGGGTTTATATATATAGTGAGCAATATTTTAAAATACATATATAGAAAACTCTGCCAGCACTATGTCATCTTTCATGTTTCTTGCTGCATTTTCAAAATATGGGAGCCATGCAGATGGGTGATGGAAGTTGTTGTGACTGCTTGCATATATACTTCTTATTTAAATTGTAGCGCTATGATCCACAAGATATTCACTGCAGTCTGACAGCTTTCAACAGAGATAGCATACAGCCTGGCACAATATGAAGTTAGACAATACATGAATCTGTAGGATCACTGTTATCACACAGTTTTTTAATGTTCCTATAAGATCCTGGCATATATCCCTGCAAAATCAATGCAGCGTGATGTTGCCTCTGTATGAGATGAATGTCATCCAGCCATTTACTGCATTCAAACATATTTCCAAAGCACAACTTTCAACATTCAGATCCATGAGAATGTAAAAATTCTTCACATGGCATGTGTCCATGTAGACCATCACTGCAATTAGGGTTTAATGTAAAAACTTGGCAGCGGTCCTCAAACCAAATGCTCCAAAGAAACAGACACAATGTGTCTCTGTGAAACTGTGCTATCACTCACATTTTGCTACTTCACAGTGCCCATCTAGAAAATAATTGATAGTCCCTTGCACAAAAATTGTATTCTAAAGGACTGAATGAGTGATTACTGTCCATCAGGCAGGTTCATGAATCAACAGTGTCTCTCCTGGACAGGCATGCAGGTGGGGTGTACTATAGAAATGGCATCTTTGTGGAGAGCCAAAAGTGAACGGGAGGATATTTTGAAAGGTAATTTAAGCGGACACAAGGGCCCTGTCATTAAAGCATGTCATTACACTCCTGCTTGCATTGTTTGATGATGTGGTGAGGTTAATGAAATGCTCGTGAAAGGAATATCATTTGGTTTTTTTGTTTAATAAGATCCTTGTGAGC
Organism: Anarhichas minor; assembly: GCF_050575085.1. Taxonomy (NCBI): domain Eukaryota; kingdom Metazoa; phylum Chordata; class Actinopteri; order Perciformes; family Anarhichadidae; genus Anarhichas; species Anarhichas minor. The sequence goes on from NW_027466464.1 coordinate 4,307,330, forward strand.
TTTTCAGATTCAGCTATGGTCACTGGGCACTGGAGGAAGCTTAGTGGCTCGCATGGCTACTTGATGAAATGTTGTAGCTGAGGAGCTAACCGCTTGGATGTTAGCCAGCAGGCAACATGCTAATGTCGAGCCCGCAGGAAAAGTGCTGGGCTGTGCACCGGTAAGCATATTTGTTCAGGTCCTATGCCGTTATCCTGCCCCTAACTGTTCGAGGTCAATACCAAACCTTAACCAGTTGTCTCTGCCTCAACCAGCTACGCAGACCTGGTCTTGCCAAGAAATGCAGTGGGATGCATAATTACGCCTCAAACACGTTGAAATGATTATTTTTAATGTGTATTATTTAGAGTCCAGTCAAATGTGAATAGTCTATAAATCAGTCCTAGAATAAGCTTTATTGCCAAGTGGGTTGTTCACCTTCAACGATTTTGATTTTGGTACAATAATTATCAAGAAATAAAAATGTTTCAAATAAAATTTGATAAAATGAATATGCACTGATTAACTTTTCCACAAGCTTTAACTTTAACTTTAACATTTCTCAAATCACTCCACTTCAACTGAAAATTGTACTTTATAATTAAAACAGATTTTTCTTCAATTAAAAAGCTTTTAATCTCTTTATTTCTATTCAACCAGATTGTTGCATAATCTGGCACTGGACAGGTGAAGTGTGAATAACTGGTAGAGGATGGAATGAAACCACTTTGTGATCAGACACACATATATCCTTAGTCTCAAAGCTGTTAGGCACTGTAAACAACTAGATTGAGGGTGTGACCCTTTGAGTGTGGGGGCTCCTGTATAGCCTGAGTGAGGTTTAAAGATTCCAGGGTATCCATACAATCAGTGGCAAACGTCTGTGAAGGGCAGCAAACATGTTCAAATCACCTAAATTAAGCATTTTGTCATACTTCGATGTAAAATGGGATAGTAACTCAGCAAACTCTTGGATAAAAATACTGTTAGGCCTGGGCGGTGTGTAGATTATTAAAATGTTTGGAGTTACCATAAACTTTAAAACCAAGGTCAAATGAAGTAAAACAGCTACATGATAGAGATGTGTAAAATCTGGGGGGGGGTAATTCAATGAGAGAACTACAGTCTCCCTGAGACAACCATGTCTCTGTAATGATAAAAAAAAAGTCAAATTTATTAAAAGTAATAAAATCCTGAAGTAAAAACGACTCATTATTTCACGATCTGATATTTCATACGGCAAAGTGAAAAGGCTTACCGTCAGGAGCAGGAGGTTGCGGACGGACTTGAATTAAATTGTTATGGTTAGCACCAGAGGGGTCTGTCATGCTGCAGAGGGTCTGTGATAGGAAATGATGGTGGATATAGGAATGAGTTTCCCGGTCCTGTTTATGAGAGCTGAATGGGGTGCAGTAGTAGAGGATGAAAGAGTTGACTTGACATTTGCTACCATGAAGGACCTGTGGAGGGAGCTCTCATGGGAATCAGTGTGCTGAGTTTCTGACGTAGAGGAAGAGGAAGAGGGGGGATCCGTCTGCTGGGTGTTTGTGTGACATGGTACCAGTCATGTGGATGACTGCTGCACCGTATGCTGCAGGTTAGCCAATAGCATGTGGCTGCCTCTCTTGTTGGGATGGATCCCGTCACTTTGAAACAGAGAGGCACGATCCCAGAACAGGCTAAAATTGCCCTGCTGGCGGATTGGAGCCAGGTATGGAGGCTGAAGAGTCTGCTTAAACGGTCAGCTCCAATAACAACAGTGGAGATAGGGCCTCATATAAAAACAGTCTTTCCACAGTCCTTTAAAACGTCAAACAGGAGGTTCAAATAGTTTTTGGTGTGTTCAGACTCCCGGTGTGTTGTGTCGTTTGTCCCCACATGAACTACAATTATTTTAATAGAGGTCGGCAGGAAGGTAGTAGATTCAGAAGTTAATCCAGGATGACGGGAACAGTGGCTCCGGGGAAACAGTGAGTGAGAGCGTATATGAAGTGGATGTTCCTGGTTATTGAATCCCCAATGATTTATGTATTTGGGGGAAAAGGGACCAGAAGGAGATGCGTGTGGACTGGTTGGAGAGGACAGTGGACGTTGAGTTACCTCCGTCCGCGCCGGCGAACAGGGGTCTTCAGAGTAGAGGACTCTTGAGCGTCTGATTACAGACTCCTTCAGCATCTCCGTCCTGTCGGTGGCGGAGAAGCGAGTCGTCCGATTAACGCTGGCCAGAGGTCGGATAGACGCAGGGCCGATGGGAACAGCCTCAGCCAAAATGGAGTCTGAGCTGAGTGGAGTCTTATCCAACAGGATCGTGTCGTGGTTGGTTCCGTGGTTAACGGAGGTTCCGGAGAAACCCCAGCTGCATGTCCGTGCGGCCGTGGCTCACCATCTCTGTCCAGGACGGCTGGGACCGTGGATTGGCTGGTTGTGGAGTGGAGCTATGTGCCGGGTCCTTGGGCCTGGCTCCAGGGAGAACCACTGGATCCTCTGGCGTTATCAGCGGTGTTGTGGTGCCCAGGTCCAGTGCAGCACTGGAGCTTGCTGCCCCTGGTTCCACCTCAAGTTCGGAGGACTGGCTACACTCCTCGGCCGCGGAATTCTTAGCTGAAATTTACTATAGTGATACATTTATTAATGTACTCAACGTGTTATATAATGATAGAAATAGCTCAGTTATCGTGTAGACCTGCATGCAACTACAGAGAGTAGTCGAGATAATGATGATAAGGATGAAAACATAAGCACATTCAACTATTTTTTGTATTTTTTACATTATTATTATTATCTGATCAGTGACCTGCAGAAGTAGCCACTGAACAGCACGTCACCTGTCCGCTGCTGCAGTAACGGCCACGCAGATGTCACGTTAGAAAATTCAAGGACAGGGTTGGAGCCACAGAGAGTAATTTAAATTAAAGAGTGGATGACACGGAGAGAGCTGCCTGGGTCTGACAATTACAACATCTGACACTTCTGTGGGTGTAGTTGGAGAGGGGGGAGGGGGCTCAATCTTGAGTTTGAGCGAGAGTTGGCAGCGTTCTTGGAGCAATGTCTTGCTCAGGGAGGCCATCTAACAGAAAGGTCAAGGGAGATGATGAAAAAGATGAAATGAGGAATGGCTCCTTGCCAGGAAGTGACAAGACATAAAGACAAGGAGGAGGAGGTCGGGGTCTTCGGCACCTCCACTCTACCCTTTTAGCCATTCTTCCATCTCTCACACACACACACACACACACACACACACACACACACACACACACACACACACACACACACACACACACACACACACACACACACACACACACAGTGTACCTTACCAACAGTGCACTGTCGCGCTACTCTAACCAAGAGGGAACTTGTGTTTCTGGTAATTTTAAAAATACTAAAATGGAATAGAAAATTTACTTTTAAGGTCTTTAACCAGTATATTGCTTCAAATTATCTTTTTAATATTTTTTAAAGAAATTGCCAAGAGGGAACTTGCATCTTTGAGTGATGTCTACCCATCAAAGAGGGGACTTCACTATACAGTGGAGCTGCATGCACCTATTGTTTCACCTGATTAGTCTTGTTTTAACCACAAAAACAGTTTCTTTCAAAAATGGATAGTTAAACTTTAATGTTATTAGTATTTAGACATTTCTCTGTGATACCAATATTATAAAAATAATCATGGCAACTTTAAATGAGAATTATGTTTTAACTACAATCAGAAGTAAATTGGCTGCATGCACTTATATCACAGACTGCAGTATTAGCAACAAGTTTACTTTATCTAATCTTTAATCATATAAAACATTTTACAGTTACATTTTAAAGATTGATCACAAGTGTATATTACGTGTAATTTTCTCCATGGGGAATTCATATTCTGCTGTATAATTGTTGGTCATTTTTATGTTTGGAATGGTGAATTATGCATTTTAAGGATTTCCCTTCATCCTGTGGATTACATTTCATTTTGTATTTGCTCTTAATAACCCAGTCGTAGCCAGCTTTTGAATCATGCGCCGAGTACACTTTTTTGTGGCTGTTTTGGCATCTTCAGGGCATTCATTTTAAATGAATTCATGAATATAGCAAGGTCAGATTAAACACACTGATTTACTCTATTTTTAATACAGATAATTTGCTGTGCTAATTTGCTTCTTATTCATCCATAATTGCATATCGATGTTGCTTCTGTCAGTCTTAACAGTGCAAGAGGGGACCTACTAGTCAAATCTAAATTGTGTATAGTATAAATGCTCTGGACAACACACACTGTGTGGATACAATCTGGCATTGCTGGAATCTGACTAGCAGAGAAAAAATATTGTATATTGATGTGCATCAAATAATTGTCAGAAATGTTTCCAGAACATGTAGAGTTTAAATGAAATAGGAGTTAACATTCTAAAGACGGAGTTTTTATTTTATTGATTCATTATTTGTCAGTGGCAATGGATAAAGACTGTGTATACATGCACACAGACATGCATGCAGTTACCAGCAGTCTGCAAGCATTCGTCCCTATTTCAAAATTTCTGCGTGCAGGTAAACAATTCAATAAAGGTTCTCTGGCAAATTATTTGTTTATATCTGCAGAGACAGAGCAGTAACCATTATCTTTACGAAAGCAAGAAGTGATCAAACGCTCGTTTTTTTTGTCAAACTGTGTCACATGACAACACAAAGATTGTTTGTTTAATATGTCAGTATAATCTTTAAACAGCTCGCAAGTCACCTTTTCTACATCAACTATTACAATTCAATCTTTATGGGACACATATTGCAGCCATCAGAAAAAAAGTAGGTAACTACAATATTTGAAGTTTAAAAAAGTTAAAATAAATTAGAATATTTCAATACCCACTTCCATACACGTTAAACTGTACATGCTAAAGAAGCATTTCAGTTGACAATATTGGGAAGTAAATACCCGTAAAGACCAACTGCTACTAATGTTGTTTCAATCAGTAATAATCTCTCCAGTCAGCTGCATCCTTCAGGATAGGTTGGCTGTCACATTTTGAAGAGGGATACCAACGGCATCTTATCAAGATCACAAAGAAACTGTGATGCAAAAAACATTCTCATGTTCTTTGATGGTTCAGCATTGTAAAATTGGAACTGACATTTTTACATAAAACAGCAGGCACACTTAAAATCCCCTACAAGGTTAGAAGCAGTGAGAATGTCACAGAGACGATATCTTGCCCAAACCACACTGTTTTCTCAAATGGCCGGAACTTTACCTTGGTCCAGTTTTGAGGATGTTGGAGGCTTAACAAACACGTACAAGAAGGAATCAGATATCCAAGTAAGTAGAGCTTAACACGAGGATGGTATTGTGGTCCATGAGCATAGGTGGTTGATTTCAAAAGGTTTTCTCAAAAATAATAGATAATTAGTATTCATTGCCATGTAAAACTTTCAATAATGTCAATATTCAGAGCAACTTGTTACATTTTTTTAAATTATTATTCATTCTGTGCAATTGTAATGTACAAGAGCTGTCCTGTTAACGTTTAGCGGACATTTTAAATTGATCCATTACATTTTAGGTAGCAGGGTGCTTGGTGCATTACATCCTGACTGATGGGCAACATCCCTATCAAACAACGACACCCTACTCCAAGGATCCATTTGGGCTATCTCAAAATGTTAGATCAGGCAACTTCACTCTTCAATGTGAAGACAGATGGATGAGTCAGAAAGACATTATTACCAGAATGCTGAGTAGATCGTTTGAGGAATGCCTTCAGGCTGTCACATGTAAGTTCCAAGACTAGCACTCTCTTCACCTCATAGAAAGAAATATTCTAGAGTTTTTATATGTTAATACAAGTTTTTATGGATTGTAAACCTTTTATCCTTAAATCACATTTGTGGAAATAATGAACCCTACTTTTACATACAGTGGGTACGGAAAGTATTCAGACCCCTTTAAATGTTTCACTCTTTGTTTCATTGCAGCCATTTGCTAAAATCAAAAAAGTTCATTTTATTTCTCAGCACCCCATCTTGACAGAAAAAAACAGAAATGTAGAAATTTTTGCAAATGTATTAAAAAAGAAAAACTGAAATATCACATGGTCATAAGTATTCAGACCCTTTGCTGTGACACTCATATTTAACTCACATGCTGTCCATTTCTTCTGATCCTCCTTGAGATGGTTCTACTCCTTCATTGGAGTCCAGCTGTGTTTAATTAAACTGATTGGACTTGATTAGGAAAGGCACACACCTGTCTATATAAGACCTTACAGCTCACAGTGCATGTCAGAGCAAATGAGAATCATGAGGTCGAAGGAACTACCCAAGGAGCTCAGAGACAGAATTGTGGCAAGGCACAGATCTGGCCAAGGTTACAAAAGAATTTCTGCAGCACTCAAGGTTCCTAAGAGCACAGTGGCCTCCATAATCCTTAAATGGAAGAAGTTTGGGACGACCAGAACTCTTCCTAGACCTGGCCGTCCAGCCAAACTGAGCAATCGTGGAAGAAGAGCCTTGGTGAGAGAGGTAAAGAAGAACCCAAAGATCACTGTGGCTGAGCTCCAGAGATGCAGTAGGGAGATGGGAGAAAGTTCCACAAAGTCAACTATCACTGCAGCCCTCCACCAGTCGGGGCTTTATGGCAGAGTGGCCCGACGGAAGCCTCTCCTCAGTGCAAGACATATGAAAGCCCGCATAGAGTTTGCCAAAAAACACATGAAGGACTCCCAGACTATGAGAAATAAGATTCTCTGGTCTGATGAGACCAAGATTGAACTTTTTGGCGTTAATTCTAAGCGGTATGTGTGGAGAAAACCAGGCACTGCTCATCACCTGCCCAATACAATCCCAACAGTGAAACATGGTGGTGGCAGCATCATGCTATGGGGGTGTTTTTCAGCTGCAGGGACAGGACGACTGGTTGCAATTGAAGGAAAGATGAATGCGGCCAAGTACAGAGATATCCTGGAAGAAAACCTCTCAACTCTGTGACCATTCTTGACTGGCCCTGACCTAAACCCAATTGAGCATCTCTGGAGAGACCTGAAAATGGCTGTTCACCATCCAACCTGACGGAACTGGAGAGGATCTGCAAGGAAGAATGGCAGAGGATCCCCAAATCCAGGTGTGAAAAACTTGTTGCATCATTCCCAAGAAGACTCATGGCTGTACTAGCTCAAAAGGGTGCTTCTACTCAATACTGAGCAAAGGGTCTGAATACTTATGACCATGTGATATTTCAGTTTTTCTTTTTTAATAAATTTGCAGAAATTTCTACATTTGTTTCTTTCTGTCAAGATGGGGTGCTGAGTAAATTAATGAGAAATAAAATGAACTTTTTTGATTTTAGCAAATGGCTGCAATGAAACAGAGTGAAAAATTTAAAGGGGTCTGAATACTTTCCGTACCCACTGTATTTACCGGTTTGGCACGTGAGCCTGAATACACTGGAACCACCAACAACTTCGCCAATGAGAATATAAATGAAGTAAGTGCCTAATTGTTTTGAAGTAGGGTTGGGTTGTATAAAGTTTATTTGCTGTAAGGTAAAGATTTTTCCATAGAAATGTTTTCATACTGTTCATACAAATGAAAATCTATTCATTTATCTCTGGTTGTATAAAACAATTCTGGGAAATACTGTAAATTAATGAGCTGAATTACTACATGGCTATATGGGATTAACAGGATTTATGTACCTTAATTTGTGAGGTGAATAATGTTATTAGCCCAAAAGGAAAGTCCCATCTGGATATTGTATCTATGAACAGTGGCTATTAAATGATTCTACCGACACTTGCAGTGTTTTTTACAGTGACAATATTCTATTCATATTGCCCATATCTATTTTCAACCATTGTGTATATATGACACCTGCATAATTTGACCCGATTTAAAAATATTTGTTGAAGACTCAAAAGATGGAGAATACTTTCAAATGTTGAAACTGAATGATGAACAGCATAAATAACAGAAATAAACACTGCGGAAAAAGAGGCAGACAAGAAATCAGGCGCTTGATGTGTGGATCCGTGTAATGTTTTTTCCTTCTTTTTTTTGTCGTTGTTACAGGACAGTGCCCCTACACCAAATTGCTGTCCCAAAACACCAGATGAGATGGATAATCCAGACATTTTCCAGTGATCAGACAGAAATAACTAGCAGTGACCTAATGGATTCATCATCTCCCTCTGAAGATGAATTATCTGTGCGTGGAATGGTAATTAGCGGTTTAATTGCATAACCAGTTTTAGTAAAAGAAATGTATTAGATAACATTAAAAAAGTAGCACGGGTATAAATGTATTCTATTATTATTTAATAAGTTACATTTCAGAACACTGAGCAAGAGGTTTTCCTTTCCCCGGAAATGTCAGACGAAGAAGAACCACAACAAGCAGAAGCAGCAGAAGTAGCAGCAGAAAAGGAAGTAATCCAAAGAAAATGACCTTCAAACACCCGAAAGGCGATGGATCAAAATGTCAATTGGGGTAACCCACAACAACATATCGAAGTGAAAATGTCCTCAAACACTGCAGATCAGCGGATCTATGACAAGAGGAATTACTGCATTTACTGTGAGAAGTCTTATGTAAAAATTACTAGACATCTGAAGCAGAAGCATTCTGATAAAGCTGAAGTGGCTAAGGCACTTGCATACAATCAAGGATCGACCATGCGCAATCTTCTTTTGAGCAAAGTAAGAAACATGCGAAACTACCACCATAACTGTTTGGTTCTGTCCTCCGGGAAAGGACTAATCATACCTATCAATCAACAGCAACAGACTATCTGCCTTGCAAGTTCTGCTTTGCTATGCATGTCAAAACAGACCTCTGGAGGCATCATAAGTGTTGCAAACTACAAGTGAAAGAGGATGGACCAAGGAAAAGAAAAGTTCAGTTAAGTTGTTCTCTGATGTTGCCCATGGACACTGCAATTTCCAGTGGATTTAAAACAGTTCTTAAAGACATGACATATGATACTGTGACTCAGGTGGTGAAATCTGACATGCTGATCATTTCATTGGGAGAGAGAATGTTCATCCAAAACGGAGAAGTTAAACGAGATCGGGCAGACATCAGAAATAAGATGAGGGAACTTGCCAGACTTGTTTTGCATGCCAGACTTGTTTTGCATGCAAGACAATTCGACAAAGACATTGTCTTTTTGAAGGACCTGATCAAACCAGGAAAGTTCAACACAGTACTTGAGGCTGTAAAAAGGATGACTGGGTTTGATAGCTTAACAAACAGATTCGTAGTTCCCTCAACAGCCCTTAAACTGCGGCATTCCCTTGTGAAGGTTTCAAATATTTTGCAAGGAGAAGCTCTGCGTCAAGGGGATCATGCCTCAAAGGAAAGAGCAGACAAATTCCACAAATTAATTGAACTGGAATGGACAACCCATGTGTCATCATAACTCCTCCGAGGCCGAGAGTCAGAGTCCACAACCGGGTGGGTGGAGGGGGTCCGGAGGAGGGACGGCCGGCCTGGCAGACTGGGGAGACTGGGGGTCCGGGGGTCGGCACTCGAGAGACTGGGGGTCCGGCACTCGAGAGACTGGGAACCAGGAGGGGAACTGCACTCGAGAGACTGGGAACCAGGAGGGGAACTGCACTCGAGAGACTGGGAACCAGGAGGGGAACTGCACTCGAGAGACTGGGAACCAGGAGGGGAACTGCACTCGAGGAACAGGGCTCCAGGGGCTGGAGATCAGACGGGGAACAGGGCTCCAGGGGCTGGAGATCAGACGGGGAACAGGTCTCCGACTCTCGGAGATGGGTCTCCGGGCAACCGGAGTCCATAGACTGGGGCTCAGGGGGATAGACTGATGACCCAGCGGGGTAAAGGGCTGGAGGTTGTTGCCGCGCGGAGGCGGCAGCGGCTGAGACTGGAGGTCGCTGCGGTTCGGAGACGGCGGCGGCCGGGACTGGAGGTCGCTGCAGTTCGGAGATGGCGGCGGCCGGGACTGGAGGTCGCTGCGGTTCGGAGACGGCGGCGGCCGGGACTGGAGGTCGCTGCGGTTCGGAGACGGCGGCGCCCGGGACTGGAGGTCGGCTGCGGCCCAGCGGGAGCGGGGAATAACTGCGGCCCAGCGGGAGAGGGAGTCTGGCCCTTCCTCTGCCTCTGTCTCCTTCGAGGTTTGACTGGGATGTCCATTAGGTCACGGTCTGCCTTCTGGATACTTCGAGGTTTGACCGGGATGTCCATTAGGTCACGGTCTGCCTTCTGGATACTTCGAGGTTCTCCAAAGGCCAGACGGGTTCCCATGAATTGTTCATACCAGTCAGGGAGACGACACTCCATACCGTGGTCTGCTGAGTCCATCTTGTGCCAGATCATTCTGTCACGGGGCATGATGAGGACTCAAACGCAGACAGTCAGGTGTAGTGAAAAAAGGTTTTTAATGAACCAAAAACAAAACAGGGAATCCAGGGACAAGACAAAAGACGAGGGGGGAAATCCGGCAGGAAAAGTCAGAACAGGCAGACTGGAAAACCGGGAACAGGACGAGCAAAACGGGCGGGTTGGACGGAAAACAAACACAATGATCTGGCAGTGAGTGAGTGTAAGACAGGGGTTTAAATAGTGACTAGGCAGAGTGAACAGGTGAGAGTAATGAGCTGATGAGGCGAGTGTGACTGGCAGGTGCACTGAATGAACTGATTAGGTGAGTGAGGAGCTACAGAAAGAAACAAAGACACAGAACACACAGGGCAAAGCCTGATCGTGACAGGAACTTCTGATTAAAACCAGAGAGACAATTGGGATCCCCTCGACCAATCCCTACATTTTTGCCCGTTGTAATTTTGGATCTGAGGAGAACATTTGTGGATGTGATAGCTTAAAGCGACATGCAGAAAGCTGTGGAGCTAAACACCCAGAAAACATCACATCCACCAAATTGAGAAAGCATGTCGCCACAGTTTCACAGCTACTCAACCTCAAAAATAATGAACTAGACCAGCTGGCATCTTTCATGGGACATGATATTGATGTCCATAGGACGTATTACAGACTCCCCGAAGAAACCCTCCAAGTGGCAAAAGTGAGCAGAATTATTTTGGCCCTGGAAGGAGAAATAGGCCAATTCAAAGGAAAATCCTTGGAAGACATAACACCTTACGTCAATTGTAAGTATAGGATATCAATCATTTCAATAATTTCTGTAGTTTTTATGAAACAAAGCAAACACTCTATACTTTGTGGAAAAGTTATTTTGTATGCAAGTATTCATTTTGAAAATAAACAGTTGCAGCTGAAGAGGAGATCAGCAACTCAGATTCAGAGGATGTCCAATCTGAGCGGACTGCTACCACAAGGCCAGAAGGTAAGTTGTCACTGCATGTAGAACAACAGTCACTTTCAATTATTCAATCATATATATTTTTTTACTTATTACAAGCAAAAACACCTTGTATTCATTGCTTTTGAAAATATTTGTATGTGGTCTTTTCCAGTGTTTAATTAACTGTAAACATTTTATTGCTATCCATGTAAATTCAGGGAACTCAGACGATGGACATGCTGAAGAAAAGGCTGCCACCTCAAGAAAGGCAAATAACAAATCATCACTGCCATCAAGTCAAAAAGGTGCGTTATTCCATTGACTTTAAAAAATATTGTCGCCATCAATTTGTTGACGACAATTGATGGTGGTTAATTTAAGTCCATCATTTTTTCAGAAACTTACTTTCTTTGTTTATTTATAGGAAAGTCAAGAAGGCCGTGGTCGCAGACTGAGAGACAAATCATCAAACATCGTTTCAAGGACTTCCTAAAGCATATGAAGATACCAGGAAAAGTGGACTGTCAAAGATGCTTAAATAAATATCCGAATCTACAGGAAAATGAAAGAGACTGGAAAGCTATAAAATACTTTGTGCACAACAATATAACAGCTATGAAGAGGAATTTGTGCTAAGTATTAAGACCAAAAACAGTGGGAGCCTTCAATACTGGGAGCTCGCATTATGGAGCATCGATGCTGATTCTGATTTTGACAATGCTGCACCATTTGACAGCCCTCAAATATGCGTTATCTTTTCACCAATAAATACTTAACGATATGTGACACATATTGTATTAATGAGAAGAAAATCATGACTTCAATGTAGGCAAGGAATAAAAAAACTCAGTCATTGTGTTTTCACAAAACCTCTTGGATGTCGCTCCATGCTATCTAAGAGGGAACTTGTGTCATTATGTAGCAGCCAACCGTGGACCTCTTGTCATTCCATACAATACAAGTGTGGACCTTTTTCTTCCTGTACTATGAATCAACAAAAATAATTCCAATAAATAAAGCTTGAGGACATAGATTCATTGTAACATTTATTGAAATTCAGTACTTGCAAAAACTGTCCAAAGACTAGTAAAAGTAATAATAAATAAATTGGTAATAAATATATAATAAATAACAAATATTTGTTTTTAGCAATTTATTAAAAGTGAAAAGAAAGGATCCAAATGCTGACCATTTTATTCCTAATTTCATCCTGTTTTTTTCCTCTTTTAGATTTTGAGGTTGTTGTTACTTCCTTGACTTCTGGGTAACCACTACAGCTGAGCCTTTATATATATATATTTTAAACATAATAACAAATCATGTTTGAATAATAATATAGAATTATTTAGTTTAGATTTTTCTTTGGACAAGTACTTTTAATTTAGCTTATTTCTTTTCGTACATGGAGTTTTAATGTCACTCCATGTTATCTAAGAGGGGACTTGTGTCATTATTTACCAGCCAACAGTGGACCTCTGTCATTCCATAAAATACAAGTGTGGACCTTCAAACAAACTGCATTTCCATAAGTGTAGACTGAGCACACTAGTATATTGAAAAATTGATTTACATCCAGTGCTTGTGCAAACCGGTCAGACAAGTATTTTGGAAAGGCTGATGACGAATCAGTTTTTAGTGAACAAAAACTGAAAAGAAAGAATCTTAAGTATTTTATTCTCAATTTAACCCTGGTTCTTTTATTTTCTTCCATTATTCTGGGTAGCCATTTAAATTAATACAGTGCCAAAACTAAAACTTAAGATATCCACTAAAGTTGAATATTTTGTTACTATTTTGCTAAACAAACATAAAATAAAACATGTTTCAAGAGACTGGTGTCTTCACTAAGTGGGCTGTTAGCCCCCCTACAGTCTGAAAGACAGGCTTGGGGCTGCAAGCCATTCACACAATGGAGGAGTGTTTAAAACGGCGTGTGTGAATGAGTCGTTAAAATCCCTGCTCCAGCCTGCAGGATGAGTGCTGCGCATGGACTTTAACACTCACACACGTTCAAGTCCCCACTTGGCTAAAATTTAAAAAAATATACCAGAGGGTTTTGGACATGATTTTAGCTTGATTTAAGGCATGACCATCAGGGGACCTCCAAAATGACCCCCGTTTGCGAACCCGTCCCCTGTTAGTGGCTGTGTAACGACGCCTGAGCCCACTGTTGGATAGGTAGGCATAGGTAGGCACTGTTGGATGGATAGGATAGGTACACACACACACACACACACACACACACAGACTCGTCTTCCCTTCGACAATTGCCAATTATCAGATATGCTGACTTGGTTGTGGTCACTTAAAGCTGTCAGTCAATGCAGATTGGTGGTTAACTGGCCCATTTATCCAATGCTGTCAGTCCTGTAGATAGGAGAGAACACCCTCTCTGCTGTTTTCATCTCCAGACATTTCTCTCCAACATTTCCATGAGCTCCAAGGTTAGCCATTCATTAATACATCCAATTTTGATATAGTCGTTTTTATTATCATAATGAGGAGTGAAGACAAAAAAACTGCGGCACATCTTTGTGGGACCTTTATGTGATCTGCTAGCGGTCCACACCCAATAAGAAATGTACCCTTATTCTTGGACATTTATGTATTCCAATTTATTAATCACAGTAGTTCATTCCTTTCAAAGCATGGATGTTATCAGCAAAATGAATGGAATTTAAGGCATGCAGTTAATGTAAATGGTAATGCAAAGGGTGTTTAAAATGGAAAGGCTTCATTGTCTGGGGAGCAAACATTTCTGACCATATTTTTTTTTTATTCTTGAGTGAAAGTTTAGGTCATAAAACATGGAATCCATATCTTGTCATGGACCAATGTGTTGGGGGATTGGATTTCTAAGACCAAATGTTTTTTGTTAAGTCTGTTTCCTGTTTTACTCTGAAGTTCACTCCTCATGTGTCATATTTGATTTTACTCCCTGTTGTTCTGAGTTTTGCCACCTGTTGGATTGTCTGCTCTGCCCTGATCAGTTTCACTGGTCTAGTCAGTCACTATTTTTACCACCTCAGTTCTTTTGTTCTTTGCCGGTTCGTGCTTTGTTGCTTTGTTGTTTCCTGATTTGAGTACCTGCTAGTTACCTGTCTACCTTCTGGACTCTCATTCCTGTAAGACTGTTTTTGTAAATAAAGTGTCTTCATTGCTTCAGCCTGCCTTTGAGTCTGCATTTGGGCACTTCATGGTAGCTCCAGACAAATCTATGACATCATGTGTAACTATGCATATGTGTACTCCGTCACAGCCCTGCTAACTCAAAATTGATGAGTTAGCATATGTATTTACAAAGTAAGTAAGTAAAGAACGGAACCAAAGTGGAAGTCAGTAAATCAATAATGTAGGCATTCATTTGTGTGTGAAAATGTCTGTAGCAAAACCAAACAAAAGGCTACCATCTTGCCAGCGACGGAAGAGGAGGGACTTGGTGTGAAGGCGGTGCACTCTGTCCATCATCAACAGTTATTACTCTGTCAAACTGCTGGCTCAGAGAGGGAGATGACGGACTGTCAGCCCACATGCAACTACCAGCTACGTTGGCCTCTAGAATGATGTCCATGCCTTGGTTAGGCAGTGCAGGACGTACCCTCAAAGTCAACTCCTCCTGAACCAAACCACAGTTAGACCTTTTCCCATTACCTGCATCAGAATGCAATTCAGTGTGTCGGTACCTAAAAACAATACAGAATTCCCAATTCATTAATTTAAAGGCCCCCATAACTCCCTGTATTATCACCGGTACCTTGACAGCACCCCCCCACCAATGAAACATGACTGTCAGACAAATCAGACTGTTTCCACCTGTTCACTGGGAGGAGTAACACAGGGAGAAATAACAGTACTGACATTTCTGACATTAGAAGGAAGTGTGACAGTCTTGACAAATGCACTTTGACTTTGACAACCCACTTTAAGCACTGGACTTAACAGGGTACTCAGCATGTCCCCTGCCCTTGCAGTAAATGGCATACTTCGCTCAAATCAACCTGCAGCTGACTGTGTGGCCCATTACGGTTCATGGTGAGGATAGGGTACCTCCTGCTGGGCGAAAGGTACAGTACTGCCATTAAACAGTCCATGCAAAGTCAAGATACTACCGCAGGATTGGACGAGCCCCTATTTGTCACAGTCCGCCACAAAGGCTTTTAAAAGGTAGACCAGACCAGTTTAAAAAAGTTGAGTTAAGATATTTATTTACAAAGCAATGATGAAGAACAGACCATGGATGTATGGATGTGTAAAAATGTTTCTTTGCATGCATGAAGAAAGGTATATGACACATTCAAATTTGCTTTATTTTAGGAGAATGCTTGTCTGTTGACAATGACAATGAGTCTGTGGAAGAAGATGAAGATGGAGCAGAGGTTGATGTTCCACGCCTACCGTGGTGGAGAACCCCCCACAATGCATTCTGCAATGCTTACCCAGAATGGCAGGGACTTAGCAGATGTAATGATATCGTGTCTTCCCTCCAGTATTTCAAGCAGTTTTTCCTCTGAAGACATTCTGGAAGTTATTGTGGGGCGGTCCAATTTATATGCAATACAGTGACACAAACAAGCTCCTGAACCTCACTGCAAAATAATTGGAGCCGTTCCTGGGCACTGTGGTGTACATGTCATTGTTTAGTTTACTTTTTTTTTTTTTTACTTTATTTAATTTATATCAGATCTACAGTTTCCACAAATACATACATGATTCCCAAGTATACAGACATAAAAACACAAAGACAGATACAAGAAAAGTGCTGTGTGCTTGGGTCAAAACTTTGTCAAACTTTTGTAATGGCTTCAAGTCTGGTATTTATTTATTTATTTTATTTGAACTTGTCTTACAGTTATTACACAGGACAACTAAGCTTTAAGTTACTTCATTGCATCGGACAACATTATTTTGATTCATCTCAAATTTTTAGTTGTACTCCCAAAACCCTTATTTCTTTAACGCCAAAGAGTGTCTTGAGACCAATTCCACTCAACTTCTCAAATAATCCTGCTGTTTCTGAAACTCCAGATTTCACTATGACAGATGTCTTT
The DNA here is from genome assembly GCF_050575085.1 of Anarhichas minor. Lineage (NCBI taxonomy): Eukaryota > Metazoa > Chordata > Actinopteri > Perciformes > Anarhichadidae > Anarhichas > Anarhichas minor. The sequence continues at coordinate 4,323,624 of NW_027466464.1, forward strand.
GTGAATTCAAACCCATTATCCATCATGGGATTTCTGCTGGTGTCTAGAGAAACAGCTTCCTTGTTGCTTTGGAGCAATCACTTTGGTAACTCGCAGAAGGTCTCTCGGGTCAAGGAGTGTTTGGATTGCAAATTGCTGTGAAGTAACAATATAGTTTGTGCTGAGACTGTCTGATGTAGACGTTTAAACTTACGTGCACTTTTATCAATTCTCCTCAAGGACTGACAAATGGTCCGTGACGTTACTGCTGCCCTGGCCAGAAAAAAGTAAATGGAAATGACCCAAAGAGTAGAATAAACATTGATTTTATTCTTACTACTCTTAATATCATGACTCTGTAATGTTTAACCTATTTACAGGAGTTAATTAATGGTCATTTGTTGAGAACAGTCTCCTTTTTAAAAGGGTTGAACGTTTGTCTCCTTCCGCTGGCAAAGAGAGTAATCAAAGTATTATTTATATATATAGTTGGTCTCTAGAGACTGGTTCGGGGAAATAGAACCCCTATGGAAATCCATCAGTCTGACTGAAGATTGAAACTGAGTGTAACGAGTTGACAATTCTGTCTGATGTCAGTCAAGGCCGGAGTGGTTAGCGGTTCAGCTCTTTAGTGGAACTAGTAAGATATGAAGCTATTAGCTGTATTAATCAGCAGTCTTTGTACATGTAGATGGAGAAACTAAGACGGAGAGAAAGAGATGGCCTCTTGTCATGCCGCCACTCAAGCACTCTCTCCTCTCAACTATGATTTACTGTCAGTCGATTATATCAGCCACCTGTTGCTGCCTGGCATTTTGACAATGCGTCCCCATGAAACAACTTCTCATACAAACCACGCAGTCATGTCACCTGGCCCAGTGAAGAGGAATGAGAATTACCGAGATTATTTGTGAAGATCAATCACAGTCTGTCGCTGTTTTTTCCCCCAGCCCCCTCTATAAAAGGCTGCCTCACATCACTCTGAGCTGCTTTATTCTATTTGCACATGGGGAATCTAAAGTAACTGATCAAACAACAGATGTCACAGAGAGTTCATTTTGGTTGGTGCATTGATTGTGACACCAGTCTGTGATAATCATCGTCCTGCCAACAGACAAAACAAAATATTCATGGGCATGCGTGGCCACCCAGAAAACACTTATTAATGTGCTCTTTCCCTGCCCCTGTAATTATCTATCCACATATTAAGTACGAGTAGTCTGCATACATGACAGAGGCTATTAGACACACAGGGCTTTGAAGGACGGTGACAGGTGGAGTAATTGTGGCAACTGTGCTCCAGACAGCTCTTCATGGCTGTGCCGAGGGACTGCTGCATTACTACTCCGACTGTAGGCTTATTATTCCTGCTGGGAGAATGCACAGCCCACTCCGCCGGCGTCCCAGTGGGACTAATTTACCACTGTGTCATTTACAAGCCCGGCTTGTAAATGACACAGGACACCGCAGCAGCCGGCTCTAACCGGCTTATGGCGAAGGCGTCTGTGCGCTCCGCCGCTGAGCCGGCCGGATCGATGATTGATTGGCGGATTGATTGATTATGATTCATGTGTTTGCCCACTGCGTTTCAGGCCTAGTGTGTCTGCGATAGCTGGCAGCTCATTTGTTAACATTAGAGCCTGCGTCAGGGTAAAGCTACTCTGCATTTTAAGCGGATAGCTGTTGCCGGCTCATATCAACACTAACTGGTTGCTGCTCGCATGTTATGTCATCAACTCCAGTGTCCGTGGGCCACTGCCTTGCTGCTCAATGACAAATGGATGTTTTCTAAAAACGTTTTTTGTTGAAATCATATAAAGTGTCAAGCAACCAGCAGCACGCCAAAATCATAAAGTACATCCCAGCTCACTGATGATAGTTTGAAACTCATGCTAAACACATTTTTTCGAAAATGATGGCATCTGTTAACATTGCATAACCTTTAAAGGAATGATATGTAGTCACATTGTCGATTGCTGTTACACAGCATTCAAAATTCGGCCCACCTCTCCAGCTCAATGACCGAGTGAGAGAGAGAGATTGCAGTGGTGGCTGGGCGAGCTAGAGAATGAAAGAAGAGAAGGATCAGTGTCAGTAAGAACAAAGCGGTGAATTAGAATAATAAAATGTTATTTTCTGATTGTTCCAAACGCTTTAAAGCACAATTAAACACTTCCACACCTCCTTCCAAACCTGCGGGAAGGTGCCGGATTTCGAATGAATGCAGCCTAAGGTACTCTGCATTATGATTCTTAAGTGTGCAAGTAATGGAGACCATTGCATTGTCCCACAATGCAAAGAAGAAAAAAAATAAATGAGTAGTGGCGAACAACTGGAAACGCACATTCTGAATGTTGGAGACACAACTTAAAGAACATCGCAGAAAAGCAGACAACAGAAACACAAATTATTAGAAGTTTCAATTTCAATGTGTCAGTTACAACACAAATGTAAGGTCCGTTTATGTCTTTTATAGTAATTGGAAGTATGTAGCACGCTGTATACAATTAGTATGGAGTAGGAAGCTGGGACATAAGTAAGTATACAAGTATGTCTATGTGCCTACCATAAGTGTCTTATAAGAACTGCACGCCAAAGTGGCGCCCATTCATTTAAAGTGAAATTGCCCTCCAAACAAATGTTCTTGTCAACAAAGCTGTCTGTCTGCGCTGTATTCAGCTCTCTTTGCTTAATACTCTCATGAATACACTCATGGTGTCCACTTGCCTCCTTACCAGCCCGCGGTTTCCTGTTGTGCTCTCATTGGATACTGCTCATCCTCCGTCTCATCTCATCTCCATTCCGTTATTCAAACAAGCATATCTGGTTTTTGGCCACAATGAAACCAAACATGTTTGTCAATTGATGAAAAAACTCTTCAAAGACTCATGTCAAAATCAAGGAGCATTTTGAAAGACCTGCCAACCCTGGTTTTTCACCAGAACCCATAAGAACCCACATTTGAAAACCAATCAACTTGGCCTATTTTTTGCATTTCTACAACACATATCAAAATTATAACTTGTATGGTTAGATTTAACAAAAAAAAGTTTTCTGATTTGTTTTACAAGACAAAGAATTATTCTCTTTGGATGATCTTCAGTGCATCCTGAACACTCAGCGTTCATTCTAATCCATACTGCAAAGAAAATAATGAAATTACTTTAAAATTGGACCAAAATAGGAAAGTTAATGTTAGTTTGTTTGTGTGTTATTCACATTTTTCTTTCATAATTTCATAATTAATTTGACTAATAATTTAATCAATTTGATTTTTTGTTTAAATCTCTTTTGAATTCAACAAAAGAACATATTTGAATTAAAAACAATTTAGTCAATCAATTGATTGTCGATCAATTTTTTGAGAGAATTATAAGTTTAAAAGCCCGATGTGACATATCTGTCTCAATAATATTTTCATAACCTTTTAGATATAAATGTGTTTGTTAAATATGGTTAGAATAGTTTAGATGTAATGTAGGACATGTTATCAAAGCATTAGAAAAAAACAAGCTTTTTGAAATTAGCTAGTTCTGCAAAATGTGCCGATCAGCCAGGCAGCCATTTTGGAAGTGATGTCATTGGTACACAAATTAACTCACTGTCACATGACCTCACCAGGATGTTCAGTATGTGACACTCAGGGACTTCAAGAGTTAAAATCAAGGATAAAACTGTATAAGGAACATTCCAGGATATTTAAAGTGTCTCTGACAGCTGTGTCACCGTAGGTCCTTCATAATCGTTCCGGGACAAGCAAAGCCTTGCAACAGTCTTGTAGTCTGCACCAGGCTTTAGTGGGAATGGAGAGCAAGAGGGAAGCAGCAAATACACAACCAAGAGTAACTGGAATCTGACTCGTCATAGAATGTTGTGAGCGACTTCAGTGTATAAATTAGACAAACAGCACACCAGGTTATGAGATGTAAGCTGCTGCGCATACGTAGGATGTTGCAGACGGTGATAATGCCAAGCCTGCGTGCCTCTCCCAGCCATGGACTCTGACAGCCTCAGTGCCCTCATATGTGACCTTTCAAGTCCTCTGCATCACCTTCTCTTTAATTGTTGGAGTGAACTTTGAGCAGATTCATTATTCCACCGCCTCGGCCTTGTGGGCAGCACATCCTCTCCACCATCACATATTATGTTTGTATTCAAACAGAGCTCTCAAAACTCACAGCCTTCACTGAACTCCTAACGCTGAGAGACAGGCCACCATTGCTCTTACTCTTTTCTGCCTGTAGCAGGGGTTTACTTGTTGCGATGGCATTTCTGTTGTAGATTAGTTTAAAAGACTTCTTGGCCCTATCTGTGACATGCAAATATGGAAGCGATATCCATCATTTTATCTGACTCCAGCGGATTTTTGTCTGGTCACCTGACCTACACCTGTTATCAGGGCGGTGATATCTGTCTCGTAGCCAAAGATTAAACTTCATGTTGTTCCGTTTCTCATGCACAGCCTTGTTAGATAGCAACAAACAGAAGCTGTGTCTCCGTCTAAATTATGGCGAAACTATGTTTTGAACTGATGAGATTTAGCTGATACGTATAGTAGCGTTCACATTATACTGCTGAGCACAGCAGTGCAGAAGCAGCTCTGCCTTTAAGGTTCAGTAAATGTTGTCTTGGCTCCACTGAGCAAACATATTTACGCATTTGAATTATTATGTTATTGCTCATTACCTTATTTTTAGACGAATCAATCAAAGTTAAAGAACCCCACTCACATACTTAATAAACAACATGCAGATGCCTTGTGCATATGCACTTTATTTAAACACTAAAAAAGATAAATGGTCGGCAAGACCGGAGTGACGACCAGGAACCCGGTGCGGCGGACGGCTACACACAACCCGAAAAACCCCACCACTCTCGATACAAGGATAAACTCCAGGAATTCAGAAGGCGATCCCCCACGACAGGACACCGATGATTCTTCACAGAAATGCAGATAAGTTGTAATCGACTTCCGAGTGAAAATTACTTTAATTATTTGTCCGGAGGACTGCCTTGGCCTTCTAAAGAGGCAACTACTCCTACAGGTTTATGTTCTGGTTAATTAAAGCAGTCGGGACTTGTTAATTGGCTTGTTATCCATGGTTTATTTTACTTTACTTTGTGTGGATTTTGGCTAATATCCACACTCTAGGGCCCCACCTCTGACGCTACGTGGGACTTTCCCTTATGGGGGCTTTGACTTTATAAAGTCCTCTAAGGCTCATTTGAAACGAGCCTCGATATCAGAAACAGCTACTCTAAACCGTTTCGGTGATTTTCTGTTAAAAGCTGTTTCGTGTTCTTTGTTTTATGTTTGTTTTTTGGGAGAGATGTTTTGAGTGTACAACTTTTATGTTATTAGGGATATTGGGAGAGGTCCCATCTGTGATTATCGATGTTTGAAACTATGAATAAAAACGTCCTTAAGGTCATTTAATTTAATGTGAAAGGGATTTTAAACCCAGCTAAGAGAAGTAAAATACTGTCAAAAAGGAAAAGGCAAATGTTGTGCTCTTGCAAGAGACACACCTCACCCCATCAGAACATGAAAAATTAAAGAGTATGGGGTTTTCAATGGTATATTATTCATCTTATAAATCAGGCCGTAGGAGAGGCGTAGCAATTTTAATATCACAAAAGGTATCATTTGAATTACTTTCAAAGGTAACAGACAAGGAGGGGAGATATATAATAGTCTCTGGAAAAATAGATGGCGTTACAATAACTTTATGTAACATGTATGCCCCCCCTGGAAGTGATTTTGGTTTTTACAGAAAGGCATTTGATTTAATGATAGGGGCCTCAGGAATTGTCATATGTGGTGGAGATTGGAACATCCATCTTAATCCAAAACTAGATTCATCAAAAAATGTCACCACTACATCGTTGCATAGAAAAATTAATGTTTTAATGGCAGAACTGGGCATATTAGACCTATGGAGAGATTTTTACCCATCAGGCCGTGATTATACATTTTACTCATGCCCCCATGATACATACTCAAGGATAGACTATTTCTTTGTGTTAAAGAGAGATCGCCATAGAATGCATAGATGTGATATTGGAAGTATTGATTTATCTGATCATGCACCTCTGTCCTGCACGGTACATGTTAGCGATAAGGTAGGAAAAACACTGTGGAGGTTAAACACAAGTATCTTAAACAACCCGCAATTTAAGACCCAAATGAGAGAGGAAATAAAAGTGTTTCTGGAAGAAAATGATAACGGGGAGGTTGATTCAGCTATAGTATGGGACACCTTAAAAGCAGTCATCAGGGGGAGAATCATATCTTTCTGTGCCCATGAGAAGAAAGAAAAACAATCACGACTACTAAACCTTAATAAAGAATTAAAGGATCTCGAGACGCAGCATAAAAGAGAACAAAAGACGAATTTATCGACAAAAATTAAGAAAGTTAGGAACGAAATAAATCTATTGTACTCACAGGAAATTGAAAACAATATGATATTTACAAAACAGAAATATTATGAGTCGGGCTCAAAATCAACAAAACTTCTGGCAAGAAAGCTGCAGAAACAACGAGCGGATAACACAATATACAAAATAAGGGATCCGGTTTCTAAAACTCTACATTATAAGCAAGATGAATTACAAAATGCCTTTAAAAAGTACTACAAATCTCTATATACACAACCACAACTAGAGGGCGAGCAACAAATTAGCGAATTCCTCAAATCCCTCAGCCTCCCTGTTTTATCAGAAGAACAAAATCAGATATTAACTGCAGCGGTAACAGAGACAGATCTAAACAGCGCCATCTCCAGGCTTAAAGCCAATAAGTCACCCGGTCCGGATGGCCTCCCTTCAGAATGGTACAAGGCATTTCGATTTGAGCTATTACCAAGCCTTCTTAGGGCCTGCAATATAACTTTAAAAGATGAAAAAATGCCTCCATCTTGGAGCGAGGCAGTGATCTCTGTTATCCACAAAGAAGGAAAAGATAAACTAGAATGTGGATCTTATAGACCAATTTCGGTGCTGAATGTTGACTACAAATTATACACAGCCATCCTGGCCAAAAGACTGGAAAAGATCCTTCCCCAACTTATACACAATGACCAGACCGGCTTTATCTCACAAAGACAAACTCACGATAACATTAGGCGATCGCTGCACATATTAAACCACATCCAACAGAATAATCTTGAAGCCTACCTAGTCAGTCTAGATGCTGAGAAGGCCTTTGATTCAGTGAGCTGGCCTTTCTTATATAAAGTCCTTGAAAGATTTGGCATGCACAACAATTTTATTAAAGGCATTCGTACACTATATGCTAAACCATCGGCCTGGATAAAAGTAAATGGGTATCTCTCAGAGACCATTCAACTAGAGCGTGGAACAAGACAGGGATGTCCAATCTCCCCACTGCTTTTTGCACTTTATATAGAGCCTCTTGCTCAATGGATAAGACAGACAGAAAGCACAAAAGGCATTTGTATAAATGGATCAGACCACAAAGTGGCCCTGTATGCCGATGATATCCTGATCTATTTAAGTAACCCCACCAACTCCTTTTTTGAATTAATGAACCTGTTAAAAACATTTGGTAGATATGCAGGATATAAACTAAACTTGCAAAAAACACAAATTTTGACTTTTAATTGTACACCTCCTACAAACATTAGAGAGAAATTTCACCTTAACTGGGACCAGAACTCCCTGAAATACCTAGGAATACACCTACCAAGAGATATTTCAACATTGGCAGAGATAAATTACAGCCCCCTCTTAACAAAAATGAAAGATGATATACATCGATGGAACTCTATTTCTTTCCTCGGACTAAGCCATAGAATTGACTCTGTAAAAATGAATATTCTTCCACGATGCCTGTTCTTATTTCAAGCACTTCCTGTAGAAATTCCCCCGAAACAATTCTCCGAATTGGATAAAATCATTTCAAGATCTCTAGATCCTACAAAGGCCTTATGACAAAAAAGTCGCACAATGCAGGATATGTTAAGGAAAAATGGGAAAGAGAAGGTAACCTCTCAATATGGAGGACTGGTTAGATGTGTGTAAATTTCAATGGAAATGCACCAATTCTCACGTGTGGCGGGAATTTGCGTGGAAGTGTGTTATTCGTTTCTTTATCACACCGAAGCAGAAGGCACGCTTCGCTGGAGGGGATGCTACATGTTGGAGACGGTGTGGGGCTCCGGAAGCAAATCACTGGCATGTATTCTGGGAGTGTCCGGTGATAAAACCTTTCTGGGCAGAGTTTCATAAAACATTAAAAAGCATACTTAACACTGACCTGCCCCTGCAATTTTCCACATTATTCATAGGAAAATTTGATTTCCAAACAGGGCGTCCAGATGAATACTTGTTTGGCATTTTAATAACGGCTTGTAAAAAAGCACTCACAAGGCGCTGGTTGCTTCCTGAGCCCCCCACGATACAGGAGTGGATAGATATAGTAAACAACATCTATGTTATGGAAAGGATCACTTTTTCCCTTCGCCTTCAGAGAAACAGGTTTATTCAACTCTGGGACAAGTGGGTGAGATACGTAAAACCATTACAAACAGATATGGTGGAATAGCGAATGAATGACCCTGTAACGTTGATTTAGCATCATCAACCTCAATCACATTCTCTCTCAAGTCCCCCTGTCTGATGTTTTTTTTTTTTTTTTTTTTTTGTGTGTACACTCTCCCAAATTGTACAAAGTTACCTAACTTTGAAAAACTGTGGACACCATATATGCTGGTGCGAACGTAAACTTGATAACCTAAACTACTGTCCAAAAATAATAAAAAAAAAAAAAGATAAAAAAAAAAAAGAAATGATAAATGGTTAAAGTAGACTGGTTAGATAAATTGGGGTCAGCTATTATGGATCATGTGCCATCAGCTGTACAGAGGGTTTATTAATTATTGTTCCAGGTTCCTTCATATTTCTGATTTATAACTGTTGTTGTGGATCAGTCACCAGCACAGTGGCACACCAGTCACAGAACTGGCTTACCTAAATGCTACGAAGCTTCCATCATTGCCATTGACATCCATGTCAATATTTAAATGCAGCAGTGTTTGGTTGTTATTTATTATCATAGCTGCCAGCAGGATAATGCAATGTAGTGTGTGTACTTGTGGGCCTCCGTGAGTGAGTGAGTGATTGAGTGTACACTCCCATTCTACTGCAGCACACTGCATTATATTGTTGTTGCCCAGTTATGGCTGCATGCTCAAGGACCTCTTGTGGTTGCCGTGACTCACACTTTCTCATAACATTTTCATTGCCTGTTTAATGCTGCCATTGACTGCCATTGACTGCCTGCTGACTCCTCACTCCCGGCTGGCAGGGGCCGCTGGTGATAACACAGCTCCGGGGGACTACCAGTTCACACACTGCTGCGTGCCTCTTGGATGCTGCTCTACAGCTCACCGTTATTGTTCGATTGTGATTGGCTAACCGCTAACAGCTAAAGGAACTACTACATTGCTGCCTCTCAGACATTGCTACGTAAGCAGACAGCTTGCCGAGTCAAATTTTGTTTTTGGCCAGATAGTATGACGTGTGATATATGACTGCTTTGTGCAAATTGCCTGCATACATCGCCGCTTGTTTTTGAGTTTGAAGAAGTGTTTTACGACGCTTTACAACCCATTGGTGTTTAGACGGGGAGTCGGCCGGTTGTGGGTTGATTTTATCACACAATACAGCAGTGGTTGTTGCAGACACAGCTGGCAGAGATCTGATCTCTACTGAGGACACCTTATAGTTATTTATGGGCAACCCCGAAAATCCACAAAAGCTCATAAAATAAGAAATAGTACTCTCACATTATTCATTATGCATCAATGTTATCCTCAGATGGATAGCGCTGTTTGTTGTGTGTTGAGGGTGTGTGTGCCGCTGAAGCACAGTGGAGGAGATCGATAGACAGACAGTCTCAACAAAGCTAGGTCTCTTATTTCATATGTTGTCATAGACTAGTCTATATAAACAAAAATGATACCACTATATATGAGCAACTTTGTTTATGGGCTACAGCTGTTATTTATTTCATGTGGTTTTTGCACATTTTGTAGCCGTTTTCATTTCAGTGAAAATGAAAAAAATCCTTGATCCCCATCTCTCGTCACACAATAATAGCAAAGTAAAGTTCAATACAAGTATTTAATGACCACAAGTCTGAGCTTCGAATATCCTTGAAATATTTCTTACTTAAGACATTCTTTACATTTGTAACATGATGCCAGTAGAGTAAAACTGACCTGACATGTGAACACTGACCGGATGCGTTCAGGTACACATTCCTGTAGTTAATGTAACTACAGGAATGTAGTTCCTATAGATAGAATGTCTACTATCTAAATAGTAGAACATGAAACATGTTGTGTACGTGACCTGTGTAGACCGTTTGATTAATTAAATGTGAAGTGTAAATGTGACTAATGAGTGAAAAACATGGCATAGGCAGGCCTTTTTTAATCATGAACATACTTATTGAATAAATATTTCCCTCTCCACAGAGAATGCACACAGGGAAGGTGTACAGTTTACATCCGTTTCCTACCTTCACCTCTAAACAAGAGGTTGACGTGGCGCAGAAGAGGCCATTTTTATGGATTTTAGCTACTGATCCTCTCATGGTTATGTCCCCTGTCCGTGTTTTCCATGAGTTCAGGCCTCTCCACGTCCCTCTGCCTCTTTATGTTGCCTCTGTGGCCACTCTGGAGCGCTGCGCTGAGCACGTTCGCCCTGTAACCGCAGCATCAAGGTCATTGCTAGCTGTGGGAAATGTGTACTAATAAAGCTCCTGCAGCTGGAGCAGCGCGCTGTGATGCAGAAAGTGTTCTCCATAGTTCTCACCTTGTAAAGCCGAGGAGCTGAGGGAGTCTGCTGTTCTATTTGCTTTCTTTGTAAATCGTGTCAGCTTGAATAAAAACCTGTCGTACGCTCAGGGAACATTAATGATGCCGTCATGCCTACTCTGTCTTCAACTGAACTATGCTGAATGATGAGTTCAGTCAATGCAAACATGTAGTCATTTAAAATCTCAATTATATGAGCACTCTTTTCATGATAAATGTGAGAAAGCAAAGCATTTTTCATGTTTCATGTTTGGAGTTCACCCTAGAATATCTTGGTCATGAGCCAGCTTAAATGAAGCTGCACTTTTGCAGAGTTGGGCTTGTTGCTCTGACAACACTCACAGATGGATTTTAAATCAGCTTGAAACAACCAAAAAATCCAGAACTAGATTACTATTTAACACATTTATGAAGCTATAACTCCAAGTGCACGCAGTACATCTCCTCCGTACAGAGATGTGTTGTGGATTCATTGAGGCTAGTAGTTCACTGCCTGTAAATAATAAACTAGAATAAACTATATCATGTCGGAGTCCTCTCAATTATTTAACATCCCAAAATAATCCAGTCTCACAGCTTCAGTCTCATTTTCAGATTCACTTTCTTTTGTTGCATAATATAAGAAAAAGAACACAGCAATGAATGTTTAATGAATGTTCTGCTTTTCTGATTTTCTTTGTTTCTGTCCCCCCTCATAACAGCCCCCACCAGGTGGCTGACTGATGATTGGCGGATCACAGTAGCTGACTCAGGGTCAGTAGCTCAGGACTTCTAGACTCTCTCCCTCAGCGGGCAGCTACAGTCTGTCTGATCAGAGGCCGAGTAGTGTATCTCTGTCACTTGCGTGCAGCTCTCAGTATTACAGTGTTACACATGAACTTCACTAGTAATATCTGGAAACAATGGTAACTTCCACTTGATCCCTGCTGTTACTGTGTCTAACCAAGTGTCCGTCAAGAAGAAGTCTTTTTTTAAAATCTTGCATCGATCCACATTGTCAAAATCAGCTAAATATTCAAACATGACATTGAACATCTTTCACATGACACGAAGCTACGCTTTCTGTCCTCCAACACAACAAACTGACAACATCGGCAGTCCTCTCTCCAACTCTCACTCACATTTCCACCAATGTCTTCCTGCAACAAGTCACATGACACAATTACAAACAGACCTGATCAGCGAAAGGTACAGAAACAGGTTTTATTTCTCTGTAGGATTCTTTCCATGATGTTATCAGACACTTATAATAACAATCTGAGCCAGTGAGTAGCAAAAACTGTATACAAGAAGTGTACATCGTCGACGCAGGTTGTTTGCAGCGTTTGTAGCTTTACACACGAAACTGAGTCCTACTGGCAGGAAAGCCTCACAAAAAGTGTATGAAGCCTTTTGTGGCTCCCGAAGGAGCTGCATGAACAATATGAAGTGTAATGCTATATAAGACGAGAACTCTCAGAATATGAATATTTAAAAAGCGCTGCAATGCTACAACACAATGTAGCTCTGGATGTTGTAGTAGATCAAAACTAACCATGATCGTGATTAAATATTTTAATCGTTGCCCAGCACTAGTATATATATATATACTCAGTAATACATCTCTTAAATCACTTCTTAAAAGACATTTTTACAGACTGACTTTCATGAAGTGGTTTTTTTACTGCTTTTATTTGCTTTTTTCATTTTTCTTTTGATTTGTATTTATTGTAATGAGTTTTTATTGTTTCATCCATTGTACTGTTTAATCAGTGTTTTGCCTTAGTCTGACCTCACATTGCTTTGTATCTTGCTTTGTCTGTCGAAACACATTGTAAACTCTGTTTTTAAAAGTGTGATTATGAGATGTTTATATTAGACAGGCCATGGTAACATCTTTATTTTCATCTGTTTCCACTTACAGATAAGTGCTCCAGATCGTGCCATTAATCTGTTTATTGTTGAGTTGCCCTGTGGATTTTGTTTGTCATGATCTCAGCATCTCCAGAGAAAGAAATCTAAGAAATGATGCAGTTCTGTTATTTGTGTTGCATTATAATTAATAAAGTACCAGTACATTCATTGATTATCCATTATCATACATGAAATACAAATATATTTGGAACTGATTTATTCATTCATTTTGTATATTTTGGAGCTAACATATTAAATATGCCAGTGTCTCACGCTAGTGTCAGTCTGCAGTGAATTCCCTTTCAGCCTGAGGGGTTTGGGTAAGTCAGGGGGTATTAACATTGTCCTTGCGAGACCCAGATGTCGGGTTCCTCTCTATCCTTGCCTCTGGTCAGTGATAACAATGGACACACGTCTTGGAGGACACATTTAGACCAGCAGCTGGAGGTTGGATTCATTCATTGTTTGTTCTTTCCTCTCTGTGAAAGAGAGATGTTGTCCCTGGGGGAGGGTTCTTCTCATTTCACGAACCAGAAGATTTCCGATGTTAAAGATTCATGTTCAGATTCTTGTTTGAAAATGATCATGCATGTGCATGTATAGTCTATTCATCGCTCAGATTTAACCTGTGTGGTTCCCGAGGCTTTGTCACATCGTGATAACTCCCTTTTCATCTGATTTTTAAGCATTGCTAAGCCACATGAATTATGTGGTTCTTAGTATTTGTTGCCCACTATAATGTTGGTACATCTTTCTTTTTGCATTCTTAAGCTTTCGATACAGGTCGGCACAAATAGCATGTGTCCATGGAGTGGACGCATCTTGCTAACACTGGTAAGAGGTGGTGAGTTTGGCATGGTTTCCTCTCTTCCATTAGTACATGTGGAACTGTGTGAAATCCTGTGCTTAGACATTTATCTCAAAGTGCTTTGTCTCAGCAATGAAGAAAAAGACCAAACCTCTCTGACTTCTCTCCAATCATGATCTTATCACAAAATACATGATTTTGAAAATGTAGAGAGCCTGAGTGAGCTCAGAGGAAGCCTGTAAATTAAACACCAACTGTGTTATCAGTGTCTAATTGTGCATGAAAAATTAAAATGTGTATAATTTGCACATAATGAATCATGTCAATATTGTCAATGAAAGGAACCCTTGGTTTAAAAAAGAATTAAGCACTACATTTTCAAAGTTAGTATTGTGTCTTTATGTATAAGGGCTCAGGTAAACCACATCAAGCATTAGACCATCACATGTCAGACAACTGCCTGCTGAGGTTGGCCAGGACAGCCTCCAGGATAGTGGGAGGGGCATCTAATGGCAGAGGGATGTTGGTTCGATGATAATGAAATTGTAATATTTCAAGTCAAGTGAGACATGTGTGTGACGATGTGTTGCGAAAGCCTTTTCAGCAATGAGGTTCTCCAGTTGTCCTGACGTTGATTCAGAAAGCATTTTAAAAGTTGACGTAAATAAGCATGATTTCAGACTTTTTACAAATCAGCGTCATTAATCTGCATCCTTTTTGGCGCAATTAAATCACAGCAAAACCTCTTCATTGTTCACTTAATCACCAAGCCAAATTCCTTACATACGTAATGACAAGTGGACTTGCATTGATATTAGCTTCTTAGTCTTCCCACCACTCAAAGTGCTGGAGACTACATGTCCACATTCCCCCATTCACACACATCCATACACCGATGACAGAGGCTGCCACACAAGGTGTCAACTGGCAGGATTTAATCTAAACGCTCATTCACACACAGTCCACACAGATGGAAAGACTTTCAGAAAACAATTTGGTGTTCAGTATCTTGCCAAAGGACACTTCGTCAGGAGCCCGGGAGCCTCCGGAGCCACAGCCGCCCCTAACAAAAACAGTGCTAGCGCTAGACATGAAGATGAGTGACACAAATGAACACAAACCATCCTCCAGTTAAACTCGTAACTCCACTTTGCATTTGGTGTGAACACACCATTAGACATTGAACTAAAAGTATGTGTAATTGATTGTGCACATGACTTTGTTTGTGTATATATCTCAATATGTTTGGATGCTTTATACAACAGAGATTCCTTCCACTTGAGCTCCAGATATCATTGCCCAAGAGAGACATGTAATGTACACTGTATGCCTGCACAATACAAGCCTCCAGTTTGAAGTCAAGCCAACCGTAAAGAATATGACTGTGCTTGACTATGACATTACAACCACCCATTGGCCTGTGAGGAGGAAGATGTGAGACCGTAATGTTGATTGATGGTCATTGTCCTTGTCAGTCAGACCTTAAAGAAACCTCTAGTGGTGTCTGGCTATACAGATAATTCTGGTTTTATGTTCTGAGGTTTTGAGATATCTGACTCTGAGAGTTACGCCTCAACCTCAATAGTAGGGTAATGCTATTTTGTTGTTGAGCAAGCACTGAACAACTACACAACAACTACAATTTGCATTGACTTCTATAGGATCTTTTTTTGGTTTTGTTCCACAGAACCATATGAGAAGCCGTCATTGGAATCTAATTGAAAAAGGCCAGCCACTGTCTACAAACTCTTGCAGACGCCAGTCGGGAGAAGAGTGAAAGCATCTTTTCCATCGAGAAAAGCCTCCAGTGCCGTTCTTTACTCTACTTTCACTGACAAATTCTCTTCAGTTCTGATATAACCGATGCTACTGCGACATCTACGGAAACCTTGCCTCTCCGTGTCATCACGTCACACACACACACACACAGAGGCTCACCCATGGCTGCCAGTAGCTCCATACAGGATGCTGATTGGTCCCTTCACTGGCTTGCCGGCCACAAACACGTTACATTTAATCCCATGATTCTCATGTGATCTCGTGTGCAAAGTAATATATTTGCTGTGTTGACAAGAATGCACGGATTGTAACCCTAGTTCTATGTTGACATGCAGAGCTCTGTAACAATGTTCATTTGAGCTTTGTCCGCGGTTATCCTCTCTTTACACTCTCATCAATTCACAGAAATGGAGGCTAAAGGGCAGTTATGTTGTTATAGCAAACTGTTCATTATGGAACTCATGGTATGGCCATTTATGGTTCATAATAATGGACTGCAAGAGGGAAGCGGGACAAAAAAAGGCTTTCCATTGTATCCATTGTAATAAAACGTGTTTGAGGGAGGAAGCAGTGCTGGAGAACACTAACACATGTTTTTATACATTCACTGTTCATGAGTTGGCTGTGTTGCTCTAACAGGCGAGGTGTTGATTAGGACACACATTGTAGCACTGTGTAGCAATTAGCACATGACTTGAGCTGTTAATCACTCTCCTTATGACCCCCTCTGAGCAGCCCTCCCTTGTCTCTGTATGGAAGATACTGAGAGTATCCAAAGGCTACCAATGAATCGAGAAAAAATGGCAAATCAATGTACTCCCACTACACTGAAGCTCCACATTGAGCCAGTTCAATTTGCAAATGCTGCTTTTTTTTCTCCGTTTCAGCACCATCCAGACGACGAAAAACATTTTTCCCAACTCAAAATGGAGCTTTTCCAAAAACAGCTTTCATAGGGTGTTATGCCCGAAGCCACACAGCCATATGTGAGTGGCGCATGACGGCTGCCTCGCTGAACTACTCTCTCCAGCTTGTGGGGTCCAAACAGACAGCTTTGCAGCTGCCAGCCCTTCTTCCTGCATAGAGTTTGCCTTTCATAAATGCCAGAAAGTTTATTTTCATTCCATTATAAATATCATTCTTTTTTGACAGAAAAGGGTTAAAGCATGTGAATAAAAATACCAATCCACAGTAAAAAATATCTGAACTCTATTAATTCATGGAGCTTTGAAAGTCACTGTCCTGCAAATATTTCACAATAAAAGCATTGTTTCAGCTATGTCCACAGAAAGATGCTAGAGGGCGGAAACAGTTAGTGTTGAGTAAAAAAACAACTATTCCATGTCTGTCACATGTTCTACAGATATAGACATTGAAACAAGTTGCTGGAATGTCAACACACAGTTATAGCTTTGAACCGCATGAAAAATGGCGAGACCTTGAATATGAAGAAGAGCTCCTGAGCTGCTCTGCAGGCGGCGTGGTTAACATGGTCGCTGAAATAAAAACAAGATAGATGTTGATGTATGTCTAATGAGGGTAAAACTTTGTTTACTGTCAAATTAAGGACTTAATAGCTGTAGTTTCGATATAATTTGATACCTAGTACGGCTTATTACGTCTCGTTAGTGCTCTGTAAAATAAAGTGAGACTGACAACCTTAAAGAAGTATGTTAAGCTATCAACTAAATGAAATTACAGCCCTGAGATAAGGGTCTAAATATTGACATTTCTTACCAAATTAAATAATTCATAAAATCTGCTTTTCATTGTTGAAAATGGCTCAAAACAACATCCACTATTTCAAATCAGCCCTGATCTTGAAAGGCCAATTCTGAGATAGAGTCAACTGTTTGGGACTAATCTTTGTCATTAAATAGAAAAGCTTGCCTCTCCCCACAGCGTCTCTTTTTTTACATTTCCTGTGCAGTACAATCACAGCAACATTACACTGATCTCAGAAAATGAGCTGAACAGCGGGCTGGTGGTCAGGGTCAGTGCTGGGTCCCTGCTCCCCGCCGCTAACAGGCTACAGCCAGAATAGGAGAGCAGATGGATGGTGGATGGACGGCAAAGTAGTCTCTCGCCGATGTGTAGGGAAGTGGAGGGACTGCAGGGTCCCATGCCATATCGCTATTATCAAATCTACCATGAGCTGCTTAGCAGGCTTTTGATCATATTGAAGTGGTCGTGGTTTCATCTCTCTTTAATTGACCCTATGAAAGCCCCGACTTTGAACGCAGACTGGTTAATCCCACAGTAGCATTAGCCAGCTCCAACCAACGTCCAACAACTGTCCGATTCTGCTTCATAGACTCTCATGCAATCATTTCAGATTTTCTTCATTTTCAGGCTAGTTTGGTGTTTTTAGAGCTAGTCATGGTTAAGTGTTGTATAAAAGTGATACTCAGAGAATGTGGAAGGAGACGCTAACTTGAAATAGAGAATGAAAACCTACCTGGCCTCACAGGATCAGCGTTGTTCCTTAACTTTATTGTCTTGATGTGGTGTTTGACACTGTGATCTGTCGACTTTAGCTTCCATCTTTATCTTTACAACCTGTTTTCACTGCTGATTCAGTTTGACCTTTTGGATATATCCTTCAAACGTTGTATTGTAGATCCTTCTGTCTGTTTCCCTCTAAAAGGACTTTTTTGTTTACAAAAATCAGATATTGATTTGGGGGGTGCAGTTAGTGACAGTGTGGGCTCCATGGTAGCTGTGACAGCTTGAAGGAGTAGCAGCGAGGGGGCGGAGCTTAGCAAAGGGTCAGTTTGGCTCTTTGCTGCTCGTCATCGTGATTTTACACAAAATGTTCCCACTTTTACATGAATATTCAGTTAAATGTTCTCAAAACGTATTAGCTCAATTAAATCCTGTAGCCTTATTTGTGTTCCACAAGTTTATGATGTTAAAATGCGGTAATGTGGTTTTTTTGTGGCGAAGCAGAACGGGAGCAAGAAGCGTTTTATCTCTTCCAAATGTCTGCGTCTAACTGCACTGTCACATTGTGGAAGGCTGGCTGGAACTATTTGCAGTAAATGACATCCTATTAAAGCCGGTGCTCTCATGGGTATGCATGTGTCCCTACAGATCCATTGTGATGCCAGCAGTAAGGGAAGAATTCATACTTTGTTTGTTTTATTCTTTCAAAGCTTTGGATCGGTCTAGCTCACCGGATGGTACCAGAGCAGATGGTTTGTGAGGCTAAGTATGAAAAATATGCTGGTGACGTCTATAAAGTGGCAGCTAGTTGCTATTTTTTCCCCCCCTATTTTCCTCCACTTTAAGTTGTTATTGGTTGACCGACTAAGGGTTTGTGTTTTGTCTTTATTTAAAGCGAGATACTACAGGCAACAGCATTGTTTTTCACCCATACCCGGTCCTATCCTGACAACCTTGATGTTGGGCCATACAGAAACCATTCCTATATGTTGATTGATAAAATGGGCATGCTGGATATTATATTTCACCAAGGCTTACCCTGATGAAATCCTGAATAGGAGTCAACATTTCAATATTCTTCAGCTATTTCCTGCTTGTTTCTGTGGCATTAAAGTGGCTGCTAGACTTTGAAATTGGATTATCATGGTATTTGCTTGAATATAACCACAGCCAGCATATAACAGTGGCAGAAACCAAGTCGACTTATAGGATCAACAACTTAGTGAATTTCACAGCAAATAGGAAAAGAATAGCAGCAGCGTGGTTCCTCATGTGATAAGACTTTTTCTGTCACATTCTTTAGAGCTGTGAGAAAACTGAGAAGAAGAACAGCTCAGTCTGCTGTGGCTTCTTTGCTGAAGCTTAAAACCATGTAGGTCGTCATTTCAATGTGTTTCACTCACTCATCACCTTTCTATTCAAATTGCATAGAGGCAGGTAGATGTGGAAGAGATTGAGATATAAGGATGGACTACACTTTTCAAAATTATTTTGATTAAAATACTACACAACTAAATATACATTTGACTCATTGCATGGGTCAGTGTATCCACAACTGTCCTTAAGTGTGTCCACGGTTTGGATTTCAGCTGATGTTTTCAATGTGTTTGAATGTGGCCATTTTCACGCTCAGGGCCTCATGGAACACAATGCAGATATGAGTGACTTAGAAACCTGTGAACATCCTGTTGGATTGATCCATCACTTCGACCAAAATAATGGATTAATCCATTATTAATAGCTTTCACATGTTTTACTGCAAACTAGATGTCTTATTAGAACGGAAGAAACCCATGATAAATAATGAATATATTACCAGTATTTATACTTTATGACCAAAGAGAAAAAGGAAATGAATCAGGCAAAACATATTTTGTCATCCAAACAGTCTTATTTACAGTTTATAAATAATCTATTAATTATTACTAAATTATTAATTCATTCATTTTATTATTTTTTTATGTGAAAAACAATACATCAGAACAGCAACATCATTGCCAGGCACCATGTCATCTTGGGAAATGATTCAATAAACCAATTATTTTCAGCTTCTATTCCCTTTATTAATGATTCCTTATTAGAAAGTGCTAGCACTTCATTTTCACTCTTTCAGACGGCAGAAACGTAAAGTGGAATTGTTAAAATATCTTCTGCTGTTATCACATTACACTGAAGTTAAATACAATGTAGACTGACTTCAGTAGACAAAGGAAGTCCGTTTGTGACTAAAGCCTCATTTCAACAGGATTTATTTGTGTAAGGCAGGCAGAGTAGGGCAATATATTAATACATATTAATATTGCAATGCTAAACAGTGACTGCATTCCCATCTGTAGTGTTCACAACTACACTTGTAAGATTGTTTTACCTCCTATTTCCCCCCAAATGAGCCATTGTTTGTCTGTGCACTCACCAGCTCTCCCATAGATATCGTCTCATCCAGTGAGACGTACTTGAGGGAAACTTGAGGGACGATTATCTAAAACAAGGGGGTGTCCGTTAGCACTCTCACTTGGCAGATATGAGAGGCCATATGTGCCCACGCTTCTTTCATTACCATCTCTAATGCACTATAGACACTGCTCTGTGCATTAGCTGTGCTGTGATGGCAGCGGGCCAGTACTCAATGCAATCTTTTTCAGTTGTCACGGCAGAGCGTCTTCCTCCTGCCTGACGGATGAGCGACGCTCCCTCCTGCTCTTTATGTAGCACTGATTAGATCCAGAGGCTTCCTGTGGCATCAGCACCTGCATGGTGATGTTTCCCAGTTCACCTCACAAACAAACAGGTGGGACATCACCCCGTCCTCTTGAAAAGGAAGATGGCTTTATTCTGCCATGTTAGGGCTAAGCAGCGTTGTGTTGCAGTGATAATTACATCTAACATCAATCACCCGAAGTGACTGCTCGTTGTTGGAGATGCAAAGTGTAAGATTGGACATTATCAACAGAAAAGTAAAGAGGTTTCGTCTGACATGTTAGATAGCAGTCACTGAGCAACACTACCATTCATTTGGAGTCATGCTTGTGTCCACCTGATGAATGTAAGGCCAATATTACCTCTGCTTTTAGCTCTGGTTTGGTCTCCACCATGAGGGAAACATCTGACTGTGATGAGACTGAACTACAACACTTAACCATGAACTCAAGGAGGCTGAGAGCTGAGGGGAACTGCACAGTTGGTGATAATTCTCTGTAAACAACATATTCATATTTGACCCATTGTTAACAGAACATATTGATTAGTACAGCTTTATAGCATTCACAAACCTTTTAGTTTACCACCTCAACTAGATTTACATTTAGATTTAAATTTACAACCGCCACCAACTGTTATGTTTTGGATGCTTATTACGTTTTATAAAAATGTATTCGCGCAACAAATTCAAGCGACAGAGTGAACCATGACTGCCGGCCTTTCAGTTATTCATAACTGTGTGTGTTCAAACTGTTAAATATTGAATCAGAAACAAAGCATGTGCTGCAACATTAAGAAATGTTTTATTATTTATGTGGAATGTTTCGATAAAAAGCAAAACAGTTCCATTTAAATCTAATTGTAACAGCAAAGATAATGTCTGCTTTTCCCCAGTGGACCATCATTAATCTTCAGTAAATATGAGACCTTTTAGTGAACACAGTGTGGTTAGCCTGATGTTACATTTTCTACTGCTGATGCTGATTTACAGTAAAGAGAGCGGCGTCCCACAGTGCCGGGGCGTGGAGTTCCCATGATCCTCCAATGCAGACAAGAGGAGAAGCAGAGCCACAAAGGGCCACAGCCGATGCACAAGTATTTACATCCATCAATGGATTCTGTGTTGTCTGTGGATAAACTCTGTTCTCACAGAGGGCTGAAAGTAAGCAAAGAAATAACAACCCATGAGGTATCATAGGCAACAGGCACAGCATGAAATTTTACTGCATAATTATAATAACTTATAATGATATAATGAATAATGCCTCCAGCTATAGCTGTCAGCGGCGCAGAGGCCTGAAAACAACAATGAATGTTTCTACAAAGCCTGATACATCTTCGTCCTCTGTTCCACAGAGCTCCATTGTTGTCCACAAACTATAAAAAACACATCAATGAGCCACTCTGTTGCACAGGGTGACATGTTCCATCATTACAAAGAACACGCTGTAGTGTATTATTACTCACCCACACATTTACAGTCCTGCTGCCAAAAATACCAAAGCACCAGATGCGGATTAATCCACCACTGAAAATAGACCCCAACAAAAGCACTATTTTCTTCCAGTTTAAAGTGTATATTTATGACCCTTTATGCTGTTTTTTTTTGTTGTGAACACAACATGACATACCATCACCTTTTAAGGTGATATGGTGAACAGTGGGTCATTTACAAATCCAGCAGGTACTGAGCAGCATTATCTTTCATGTGGAGTCTGCTTTTGCTCTGTTTTTGGTCTCCACCGACTCTTGACGAAAAATATCTGGCTCCTCAGCTGCAAAATGCTCCACTGTGTTCATCAGCTCGTCTCGAACTGGAGAGCAGTGAGAGTGAACCAAAGAGGATAGCTTAACCGTGAGGTGAAACTCACTATAAAGTCCATAAAGCTGAGAGAATAGTTATCATAAAAATTTCAATTATAGCTGCTTAATAGCCAAAAACAATGATGGTGGGACAAATACCTCACAAACCGGAATCAGCGAGTGTAAATAAATTGCTCGACAGAACAGCAGTGTAATGGATGGTCAGTCTGGTGATTCTCGGAGCCGGGCATTATCTGTAACTGTAATTATCAGTGCTGACCTCACTAAGGTTCTTGTGGCTGAATGGGAGAAAGGAGGATTTTCTGCAACCTTTGATCTAACCTTAAGAACAACATCTGGGTTGCCAGGTTGTGGAAAATCCTCCTCCTGCAAAACACTTTTAGGCCTTTCATTTATCAGGAGGAATCCTCCAATGGACAGTGCATCTGTTTTAAAATCCATGTTTTAACAATTTATTGAAGATTTACAACTTCACACTTGATGAATTGTATTATTATTAATCTATGAGCTCATAGTGAATCACTCATTGACTATCAATTAAGCCATTAGTTACAATTTATAAACCCTTTACAGAGGGCGCCCTTGTTACAAAGTGGTAGGTGGATAAATCAGTGTGGGGACTAAGATTTGCAGTCTGAACTTTGGTGGTAAGACTACCCTTTTTCCTTCGATAACTCATCGGTTGTACTTTAAAACTTGTGATTTATGTTCCAAGCTGGCCAAAAAACACCTCCTCCCCTCCTCAGAGAATGCTGTGTGTTTGTGCTGCACACACACACATTGACTACATCTGTGTCTGCGGTAAAGAGGCATGAAGAGATGGGCGACCTCTGTAATCCAGCAGTATTAAAACAACCTGCAGGGGAGGAAAGCCATGATTGAATTTGTTTGTCTGAGACAGACCCTTTTACGTTTTGTGAGTAACCTAATTTTGGCTGTGTCTGCCGGGGCCAGTGAAGGCACTGCTCCCTGCGCTACTGCCATCCAGCCAGCCACCATAAATCATCTGTGCTGTTTCATCAGGCGACGGAGCGGCAGGGCAAAATATCATCTGGCACCGACCTCCACGTCCGACAAGCTATGGTTTCCATCAGAGGGAGACGCACTCTGTTTCCCTACACAGGCTCACAACACCAAGCCGCAGTGTATATAGGCCTGGAGCTGTATATGTGTAATCATCTTTACTGGTTACCAGCTGGCAGTTGACGAACAGCAACGTTCAGGCAGTAAAGATGCACATCAACCTAAACAAGACCATAATGTCCACAACATGACAGTGCTTCCGATCAAAGCAAAGAGAAGGATTTCTTCAGCTTTACCACTGTTTTCATTGTTGTTATAATTTTCATGCATCTGTTGCTCTGTAATAAGGGTTTTCAATCTTGCAAACACATGTAATTTGTTGTGTAAGTGAAGTGCTTAATTGGTTTATTATGGACTGCATACGTCATGCATGAGAGGCAGCAGACTATTTTTTCCCTTCATGAGAATGAAGGGTACTACAGGTACTACAGGTTAGGGGAAAACTCCAGGTCATCTGTGAAAATACTACAGTCCTAGAATCTCTATTCAGCAGCTATTCATTAATAGTTTATAACTGATAAAAAGCATACAAATAACCTCATGATGTATGCATCATAGCCTATAGGTCGACTATCGTATTTATCATCTTTCTTTGAGTTTATTTGCCATTGTACTGTTAGAAAATCATGGTTTCGGTGATCGACGCTTCCCCCTTTTGAAGTAGGACGGGCACGCGCAATTATCCTGATCCTGATCGTCTGGTTTGAATTAACGAGAGTGTTTGAGAGGATCAGCCTTGGAGAAACCGAGATAGCCTGACATCAATCATCGGGTTAATTTCAGCTGGCTAATAGGACATTTGATCGACTTAGTTGAACCACGTACGAGGAACGGGGCCCAGGAGGCATGGCCTGGCCGTGACAATACCTCTGTAAAATGCATCGGATCTCAAGAGTATTGAAGATTATGTTTAGTAAACATGGTCCCTGTCAAATCAGCTTGTAAATAACTAAAAGGATGTGATCACCCAACGTTTTAAACGTTATTGTAAAATGTGCAGGCTTTGGTAATATTCTTCCATCCATCATCCTTCCATCCGTCGCGCAGTCATTCTGTCTATCCATCCATCCATCATCCTTCCATCCATCCATTCATGCATCCGTCAGTTCTTTCGTCCGTCCATCCATCCATCCATCCATCCATCCATCCATCCATCCATCACTCCAGCCATCCATCATCCTTCCATCATTCTTCCATTCATGCATCCGTCGGTTCTTTCGTCCGTCCATCCATCCATCCATCAATCACACCAGCCATCCATCAATCAATCACTACAGCCATCCATCATCCATCCATCCGTGCATCTGTCGGTCTGTCCATCCATCCATCCACCGGTCCGTCGTTCTGTCGATCCATCATCTATCCATCCATCCATCCATCCGTCCAATCATCCATCCATCCATCCTGTGTTGGGTCTTATGGGACAATACTGTAGCTGTGTCTCAATTCAGGGGCTGCATCCTTCAGAGGACCCAGCCTTCGCGGTCTACGTGGGCCGCGTCCTTTGAGGACCGCGAAGGCTGGGCCGTGCGGTCTCCGAAATGAGACGGCCTACACTACAGAGGACTTCCTGTTTGCATCACCAGCTGTTCCCGCCCCGCCCCCCACTTGCTGCTCCCGTCGCCTAGAATCCCTGCTCAACAGGATTATATACATTATGTATATATTAGTGCTGGGCAAGTTAACGCGTTATTATCGCGTTAACGCATTAATTAATTAACGCCGACAATTATTTTATCGTGCGTTAATGCATTTTTTTAATTTAATATTTTTTTTTTTTATTGAACGACAAGAGACAATACATAGACATAACAACAAGAGGATGACAAGAACAGTGGGATAAAAGCCAGCAAACATCCTATAGTCAGTTGTGTATGTATGTGTGTGTGTGTGTGTGTGTGTGTGTGTCCTTGAGCCTGCTTTCTAGTGACGAGAAGAAGAGACGTACCGTTACGGGATTTCTAAACACCACCCTTGTAGTCTTGTACTAAGAAAAGAAAAGATAGGGTGCTCAAGTAAATACGACATTTTTCTCTCTCGTGGAGAGCAAAGAGATAGGTATGAGAAACATACCCGTTGGAAGGAAGCCTGGAACAGACAAAAGTGGAAAAAATGAAATATGATTAGGAGTAAATATTATTGTAAAAGCAATACTTATCTGAAACATAAACTAATTATCTTTATTTGATTATTTTTTTATGTGAACTAAAGGAAGAAGAGGGAAATATACTGTGATGCTTCCTGTTCTAATAGACAAACCTGTCAGTAGAAAAGACCCAGTTTTTTAAGTTATAAGAAGGACATAAACACTGGCACTGCGCTGCAGGATATTACTCTAGTTCTGTAAATAGGTGGAATATTGCCACATGGTATTGATTATGCTGTTTCACTTTACTACAGAATCCAGTTGAAAATAATTTTCAAGGCCGTGTTGAGGATGACGACGACCTCCAAGACGATTTCGGCACTTTTCCCGACCTTCTTCAGGATCAGCCCCGCAATAAAGGAGTTAGGGTTAGGGTTAGCATCAGGCCCAGCGTATTGGCTCCGGGGACATAGTGACCCATCATTTGCATACTAGTGGCATTCTGACGCAAGATGGTGGAAACAGTAGTTACAGTGGTCTGAGGGCAACTTCATATATCATCAACTCTCATTGCACTTCAATAAAGGATCTTAATAGTGACGAGAAGAAGAGACGTACCGTTACGGGATTTCTAAACACCACCCTCGTAGTCTTGTACTAAGAAAAGAAAAGATAGGGTGCTCAAGTAAATACGACATTTCTCTCTCTCGTGGAGAGCAAAGAAATAGGTATAGGTATGAAAAACATACCCGTTGGAAGGAAGCCTGGAACACATTCTGTGGCATCAGGTTACTATAAAGAATAAGAAGAGTCAAACATTAGTCAGCTTGCAAATGTTGACAAATCATACACTGAATTCAGCTTGAACTCAGATGTAATGTCATTTTCTTCTCACGTCAGTAGATCCACCAATGTATCGAGGGTGGAGAACTTGTCCATTGCCTTTGGCCCATCTTGGTCAATAGTGTTAGGAGCCCCAGGCTTGATCAGCAGAACCAGGATCAATCCTACAACACGTATTCAAGGTTGGACGTAAGCGGCAAAAGTGGCATGCATGCTGTAGCTGTTCAATATGGATCATGTAATGAAAACAATAGTTTTAATCGGGATTCACAAAATGAGGTCACAAAGGCCTTATTTTTATGTCTAAAAATGTTCTACTAGAAATTAGAAAGAGAATAAGAACAATAACAGTGTGTAAATAAACATTACGTCCAACATGTTTTGATCAACAAAGTCCTTCATTAGTTTGAAGGGAAGTGATTTATAGAGACACAGCCACAACTATCATAATGAGCAAGTTTCACTGACAAATTATGCCGACTGGGTCACAGTTTGGGTGGTTTTTCTCCTCTAATTTGAAGGACTCATCATCTAATCTTGAGGCTGTGTGTTGTTTAGAGGCCCTGTGTCAAAATCTAGTTGTAGCCATAAATTAATAAATGATAAATGGATTTTGGGGCTCTGGACAAAATATAATATAAGGGAGCTTACATCAATACAAATCAAATACATTTAGATCAATTACATAAATTCAAAAATGGCATCTATTATTATATTGTACATCTATTAAAGGCCACTACATTACTTAACACAATGCATTACATTAGTACATTCAAAAAACAACAACAACTGTACTACTACACTACTTTAAAATACATTTGTTTTGGCTCTGGAGAAACCTTTTCAGAAGCAACCCTGTTTACATAACATTACATTCTGGTGGATTGCAAAGGGTGCTGGAACGGACCTGCTCGTCCTGGACGTGTCCCTTAGCATCATCATTAGCCGTCCTACACTCTAAAAACTCTCAACATTAGTTACTTTAAACATGATGGCAACAAAGTGACACGTAATATAATTGATTAGATTTTAAGTGATACAACATTGAGTAAAAAGTATTGAATAAATTAATTAAATCTAAACAAAAAAACTATGTAAATGAATGAATATCATGATTTACATTTACTGAATATTTGGGTGAAATTGATTTATATTTACTGCATATTTGGGTGAAATTGATTTATATTTACTGAATATTTGGGTAAAATTGATTCATATTTATTAATTATCTGGGTTAAATTGAGTCGGATTCACTAAATTAAATAAATTATATCAATTCACATTTTAGCACATTGTTACTTAATTCAATACATTCCCACTGCTATTCTAACTTCAAGTCTATTCAATAATATTGATTGTTGCCATAATTTTTCTATGTCTAATTCACTCAATACTATGCCATCTTGGTGCCACAGTAAACATAGCTTGGGCCAACAGATCAATATAAAAAAAATATATAATGGCTGTCTCCCTAAGACCTACACAGGAACACAAACACACACACACATAGTTTTGATTTATTATCACGAGGCAGCCATTTTTAGAAACTTTGTGTCGGCCTGTGTTGTGGCAGGGGATTTCCAAATTCAGCTGGCATGAGCCCCATGATCCTTTGCTGCCATCGGCTCTGAGTCACTCATTTACATGGACAACAAGCGAAGTGGAAGATTCCTCAGGTCTGGGACCTCATGCTGCAACTGATGAGAAAACTATTGAGCAGGCTGTGAGTCGAGGACAATATTTTAGTAAGTAAGTAAAAGATGCTGGGGGGGGGGGGGGGGGGATTTCTGGAGGCCAATACCGTTACTACGCTTTCTCACCACTTAACTGCATACTGTATATATTGACTCTGAAGATTTCATATTCATCTATTAAGGCTCCAGCTACCCAGGGAGGGGAATGCAATCAACTGGCGTGGCTGCTGAGGTATTTACCTGCATTTTAATTCAAGCTTGGGGAACACAGCCGAGGTTGTGGCTGCAGCTGGTCGTGCGTGGCGTTCATAGAAACTGCTCACTCCAAACCTACACACATGCACACAAATCCTTCATCTCCTGCCCGCTCTCATTTGGTGCGCTGCCTTGTCACCGTGGCGATCGATATTCTTCGGTAATGGCTGCCTGGAGAGCGGTGCACTTGAATGACAGCTCTGGGACCGTGCTTGAGTGATGGAGCGTTGTTTGCCGGCTTAATTAACTTCCAGTCGAGTCTCCAGTATTCACATCCAGCCACCCCGGGCCCCACCCCGACCCTATTACCCTCAGCATAAACAACATGCCAATTAAAAGGATGCCTGCACAGCCGTGCTGCTTTGTTTCCACAAGAGTCTGGAAATAAATATTCATCTCAGTATGTATAAGGCTTGTTTGCTGGATCATATATTATGGATCAAACAATTCTGCTAATGAAAGAAAGTTTTCCCCGTCTCCTGAAAAATAATTTTCCATATCGGCCTTTACTTATGGGGGAGCTTTGCAAATGTCACAGGAGATTGTATGGAGACATCTACTGCGCCTCAGTAACTGCAGATTACTATTAAAGATTTCAATTTTCCCCCTGTCACTTCAGTTTGAAGTCAAAAGCTAATTTGCTTGGCTTGTTGCAAAGGGGATCAATAGATTGACTAGTGAGACGGGAGGTAAGGTGGTGCTCGTGGAGAGGGTGATTTCTAGACACTTTGACTGAAGCCTGGATGCGAGTATCAGGGGAGGCTTGTAGCCACGGCAGCGGCACTCTTTGCTATTCAGCTCACGAGTGTTTTTTTCCCTTACGGAGCACAACAGCAATTCACAAAGGCTGTAATAGTCTGAGATTTAGCTTAGCTGGCAGAGCCCAAACTGTTTGCAGATGCAATTCAATGTTTCAAAAGTTTCAAGTGCAAGATTGCCGGTATTGATCGAGTCGAACTGAATAAGCACCACACAGCCGCATCCCTGCAACAAGAGTCAATCTACCGCCTTTGAAAATAAGGGTTTCATTGCATCATGGGAAGCTGTAATGCAAACATTCTGAGAAACGTTGCACATATATTTATATATGTGAGAAACTTTTTACAAGATGCTTTTCACGTCATAACATTTTTCATTGTGTCATCATCACTAGATAGCAAAATGATTGTTTTTGTCTTGTTATATCACACATCGTTCTTATTATTTCACAAACACAAAGTGTCTCTTTTAAACAAACTTGTGCTGTTATAACATGAACAAGTCGATATGTTGTTATAGGAGATTATTTTTAGCAGCATTTTAGTGCATTTGTTTTCTTGATTGCTGTCGGGATGTAAAGAGAATTTCAACAAATATGACAAAGATGTTTTTAAAATACATGACCCACCCCAGCTTTGTTTCCCCACCTTTCCCCACCTTTTTACTTTGTGCTATTACCCACCACTGAGTTTTTATTTATTTATTAATTCTTCGTCAATTCACATTAAAATCCGACCAGGACCATTTAAACTGCTGTTTCAATGTGAAACCATGCACCGAGCATTGAGTTTCATTGTAACTAAATGAACTGAAGCAATGGACAGAACACCAGAGTATTAACTATTGAACATAATGAACATATGTAAACAGTAGCTCTGTCAAAAAGACAAACTAAGAGCAGCAGAGTGGTTAGGGTTATAAAATGGACTTTTAAATATACCTGTATTCAAAAAAAAAAGTCCAATCAAGTATTTAAAAATTGGCATTCACAGACATCCAATCACATTGTCACACACATCCACCCAATCAAACACACATGTGTTTTTTTTTCTCTTTTTTAGAAAATACTGTGATATTTTATTAAAAATGTTGCAGAAAAAGTTTATACAGGTTTCCAGCCAGAAATATCTCTATTATCACTTAAGGCAAAACCGCAAACAAAAATAAGACAAAGTAAGGATTTTGAAACTCTACATTAAAACCCTCGTCTTCTTGACTGGTTTAGGGACCAAATGGCAAGAATATATCTTTTTATAGAATTTACAAATGTAGCTTAAAATCTTCTGGATGTACTTCCATTTTTTTCCATTTTCTGTAATGGGATGCAAAAAGGAAAAAGAGTTATTGGTTAATTTTGTTGTAATTTTATAATAATTAATATCATTAATATTTACACTCATTCACTTGCTTTTGTAACCCGAAATATCACAAGCCTGGCACAATACTTTACATATTGCTAGCATATGACAATTTGAAATATCTAACATATATTTCTTTACAAACATATCCAACTAATATTGATACAAAAAAATCACTGCCTTTTTTATTTCTAATGAATACATTGCTGGTCACATTGTAAGCTCAGGCAGTGCTGAGATTGCAAGACAGAAAAAGCCCACAAAGAAAACTATCAGAAGCATAATAGGATGACAGCAGGTGATGGGATCGAGTCAGTGCTCATTCTCAGACAGGAGACGTGTCTGGGGATGGAGAGTAAAGCTCCTCCTGGACATGCGATGTCTGAAGATTGGAAACAAAGCAACGTACGAGACAGTACTGGATGTAATGACCTGCAGACGCACAGCGTGCACCTCTCCGAGGGTGGGATTGTGTCCGCATTTTGGTTGTTCTGTGGAAAAATATTGAAACGCAGGTTGTGATCAGAAGAAGAATGAATGTTTAGATATATTTACACGCACCTAAACAGAAAGCACAAGCTGGGAAACCCAAAAGATGGCAGCCAAAATAATAACAAAAAACAATAATAGAAGGATCTCTTGTAATACATATTTTTTTCTTTTTTAGGTTTCAAAATGTCCACGCACAACTATATACCTTTTTCTTTTCTTTTCTTATTTTCTTCTTCTTTTTTTTAATAAATTTTTCATAAATACATTTCAGGCTGGGGTGTAGAATTCTGTGCCCAAGTCAGGTGTCTGATGCATGAAGGATCATGAAAAGATGATGATTCCGACGTTTATTTGTTGCTTTTCGACAATGGCTGCCACTGTCTTCCTTTTGTGTACGGTATTTATGGCACAAAAGCCTCTGCAAAAGCTTCTCTGTCACACTGAAACTGTTCATTTGATATTGTAAGAATCATAATAGTCATCCCCTGGTTGCCTTTTCTTTTGGTCAAACTCCTTAAAAACCATCCATGAAGGTTAGTTCCAAGCAGAGTTATTACTAGAGTAACATTCACTTTGAATATTTTCAGGATCAATTTATACTGTATATGCTTTTCCAGAAGACATGGTACCAAAATAACATCTTCTAAGTCTGTGCTTCACACAGTTAGCCACTCATATTTGTCTTGCGAGGATAGTGGCTGATCCAGAGGGAATCCAGCGCCATAGCGTCCCAGTGGAGCTATACCCGCGTGGTGGAGTGGCCATGGGGTAAGTTGGTATTGTTCTGGCTGCCACCGAAAGTATTGAAGTTGTGCAGAGGCTGCATGCCAGCCAGCGAGTTGGGGATCATGGTGATGGTGCTGGGCGTCATCAGGGGTATGTCGTCGGGCGAGCGGCGCAGCGTGAGTGTATAGTCGGGCGGGCAGGTGAGGCGCAGCGTGTCGTGGGTCTGCAGCGCCTCGCACTCATGGTGATGCTCGTGCTCCAGCTGCTGCTGCTTCATCTGCAGAGACATCAGCTCCTCGCTCTGCAGGTGGGCCACGTCATTGGCGGTGGAGGGCGTGTTGGCTGGTGCGGAGTTGCGCTGTGGGGTGGGGACCCGCCGGTTGGAGTCGTGCCTCCGCTTGTCTTTCTTGTAGTAGAGTGCAGCGAAGGCGAGGATGTTCAGAAAGAGCAGGGATGCTCCTACTGCGATGGTGACACTGAGCTCGGTGGAGTAGTCCCTCTTGGTCTCGATCACCACAGTCGACTCATCGGTCAGGTCGCCACTCTTGCGCTGGTCAGTGGTCTGTTTGGTGTTGGCAGGTGGGACCCCCGGGTGGCGGGTGGTGGATGGCCAGTTGTTTTTGCCAGGGAAGCGTTTGGTGTAAGGGTAAGGGGTGGTATCCTGTGGAGGTATTTTGGTGGTGGTGGATACGTATTGAAAAAATTCATTTATGTTGTGGAGATGCGGAACTAGTTCTAACCAGAAAGCCACCTTGGTGGCGCGGTAGTGGTCTCGGACTCGAGGTTTGAGGCCAATGTGAAGGTAGAGCTGGTCTTTGGGGTTGTACTTGGTCCAGGCTACCTCCTCAAATCGGTTGGGCTTTGTGTGGATGAACTTTGTATCCTGTGGAACCGGTTGATTTGGATCCCTGAAAGAGGAAAATAGAAGGAAGAAGAGATGAAAATCAAGGAGATGTAATCAAAGTACCAAACTCTTTTCTATGGAGCTGTATACAGGGCTGAATCATTAATATGGCACATCCGTCCAAATCCATTATAACACAGCAAGAATGAATAAATGGGACATGAAATAACAGGAAACATTCTTAATATAACATTCACCTTCATCACCATTTAAAACAAAATGACCATGTTTTAAACAGGTTAATGTGAATGTGTAAACGCCTTTGTCCTTCATTTTAAAGCAGCGTGATTCATTGGGTTGGATCCATTTAGCAGTAATTTGTGACACTTCCACATGAGTCATTATTTCAAAAAGTCAAAGCCTTTCTTCTATTTCTCTGCTCCCTCTGTTCAAAGCTAATGCGTTTCGAGGTGACTCTGAATTTGAAGGCCCGAGTTGACAAAATGTTCTGTGTTCTTTATACACCAATGACACATTTCCAGGTCTGTTGTCACATTTTCTTAATATTCAATCTCACCCGGGATGTTACTTCTCTGTAGTCTGGAATAGAGCTTCCTCTCTAGTGACTTTGTGGGAGCGATTTCATTAACTTTGGAGAGGTGAGGGGGAGTGAAGGCTAGACAACAACCTTGGAGCCGACACACTGGAGTGTTTGTGTAGCTGTGTGTGTTGGTGGGTTGGTGTGTGTGTTGGAGGGGTATATCTGAATACCCAAGAGGAGGGAGTATTGAATCATGCATTGCATTTTGGGGGCCACAGAGGAGCACTGATGAACTCCTGCCTATGTATAAGCAACAGACAGTGAGGGTGTGTTTGTGTTGACTGGTTACAGATAGATGTGTGTGTGTGTGTGTGTGTGTGTGTGTATGTAGGAGTGTGGGCACTGTGCAGTCTATGTGTGGCACCATGGGTGTGTTATGGATGTGCAATTCCACCTCCTCTTCATTCAAATGAGTGCAATATATTAAACGCAAAGTGTTAGTGTGAGAAGGTCTGAATGCTAATGTTGCTAATACACTGTATAGCTGTGTCCCCAAAGTCCATAGTACAAACTATTTCTATGCATGATTTCAATCTGTATTCACATTTGAAAAGTAGCAAAATTAAGTTTACTCAAAAAGTCAGTAGTCAGGCTAAAACTCTTTATTAGTGGATGTGCTGTTGATGACCACGTTTGCCCTACAATGCAATTTGCAAAAGGAAATGGAGAAGCTACACATAGTTGAAAAAAGAAAAAGTAATTGAGGATGATGGCGGTAAAACAGCTCCAGGAACATCCCATAAAATAACAAACAGCTATTATATTTTGGATCTGCGCGTTTGTGCAGTTTAATAGCTTCAATGGCATTTCAAAGTTGTAGTTTGATTGATGGTGCACGTTTAACATAGTTAAGTATGTTCATTTATTTTATACCAACTGCAAAAACTGCACATGTAGATGAGTATAGATATTCTATTTACTGTATATGCAGTATTGTGACAGAATATATGAGCTTGTATGGAAGTTCAGAGCTGCATATTAATTAAATAATTTTAACACATTGGAATTCAATTTCAGTGTGATCACACTTTTTGGTCCATATTTGTAAAGGGAAAATAAAATGGGACTAGCTTTAAGTGGGCGGGTCTGTGAAGTGAGTTAATAAGCCTCCTACCTGATACCTACCTTTACTCTAGCCCTAAAACTGAGCCTACAGTGAGCCTACAGTGAGCCTAAGACTGAGCCTAAGACTGAGCCTACAGTGAGCCTAAGACTGAGCCTACAGTGCGCCTAAGACTGAGCCTACAGTGTGCCTAAGACTGAGCCTAAGACTGAGCCTACAGTGTGCCTAAGACTGAGCCTAAGACTGAGCCTACAGTGATCCTAAAACTGAGCCTACAGTGAGCCTACAGTGAGCCTAAAACTGAGCCTACAGTGTGTCTAAGACTGAGCCTACAGTGTGTCTAAGACTGAGCCTACAGTGTGCCTAAGACTGAGCCTACAGTGATCCTAAAACTGAGCCTACAGTGAGCCTACAGTGAGCCTAAAACTGAGCCTACAGTGTGTCTAAGACTGAGCCTACAGTGTGCCTAAGACTGAGCCTACAGTGAAGTTGGCTTAGGGCAGTTGCTTCATGTTTGAGAAGGATTACCTGTCGAGCTGAAACAGCAGATTCATATATCAGGCTACGTTCTGAGCCAAACCATTGGTTCTCTTTCAGGATAATACCCGGAGTAAGACAACGCATTGAGTAAGAGGCAGCAGCTGAGTTCAGATTCCTCTAGAGTCATCACTGACACTTACAGGATCAATTTGGTTGGTGCGGTTGCTTTGAAAAGATCTTAACTTGGCACAAACTAGGAGCTTGTCCAAGCAATAGAGGTCTTCTGGGAGGCAAAGAGTTCTGAGACAGCTTCTGGAAGTTTGTTCCACTGATCGTGCACAAAGGAGGGGAGTACATTTGGAAACACAACAGACCTCCACACACACACCATCTGCGTGTTCCTCTTTATATTTAACCATTTCAAGCCTGTTTTGAAAGTATATGGTTGGATATTTGGAGATGGGCACAAACAATGACATATCATGTGTTTACATCATCACTCACGTTGTTGCCAAGGGGACTGATCTGTTAAAAGGTAGGGCAAACACACTGTAAGTCCAAATGTACACAGCTCCACCTGTGCCTGTGCCTAATGTGGCTCTCTCATTAAAAAGGTTGTACTCTGCCATCATGCAAGGTCTGCCCTCCAACTGGTGGCTACATATGGAACTATGCATAAGGCTCAGCTAGCATGTGGTGGGCCTGTCATCTCAGTGCTAACATATGCTGCAACAATATGCCACTACTGAATTTGCTCGGGAAAAGAAAAGACAACGTTTGGGGCTTTCGGTGCTCATTGAACTGGAAAATACCTGTTTTGCTTGCATATGTTTCCATCGCGCATCCAATCTGTTGATAATAGCAGGGACTCTTGCCAGAGGTGGATATACTAAATCTGTACTCCTCTCAGTCAGGTGTGTGAAAGCAGACATTTCACAGTCACAATACGTGTCAGCAGAGTGGTGGAACAGATGCTGTCATGTACTTGTGTATCCATAGTTACCATTTTCTGTCTGCCACCAGAGCAGCTTTAAATGAAAAGGTTGCATGACTTTTTCAATTATAAACATACATGGTAATAGAGCGCTTTTCTTATCTTCATCAATTCATTTTAGTCTATGAAAAGACAATGACCAATGGTCGTAACAAGTCTTTAGAGCCTAAAGCAATAGCCTCCAATTGCTTATGTATTTTGTCGGCCCAACAACTATAGCCGTGCCCGTTCAGCTGATTGCTTGGCCTCTGGTGGTGCTGCTGCTTGCAGCTTCCGCAAGAAACGCTCATCCAAACAAATTCACACTTGACGCTGCGCTTCCTTGTTTAGTCAGCGATTCACCCGCCTCGTGTGAAGTCGATCGTTGGGGGACTTTTAGTCCCTATTATAGATCAAGCTTAAGAATTGCTGGCTTCTACACTTCCCATGATGCATATCAACACATTTTCTGTTAGAACCTTCTTTCTGGTAAACACACACTCATTTTAAAAATCCCTGAGCTGAGTTTATAACGAAGGCTTTTTGTGATAAATGAAAACTTTCAATTAAGTATTAAAAATGTACCTGTAGTATTTTCACATGCTACAAGTACTTAAATAAATAAATTATCTGAGTATTTCTT
This sequence comes from Anarhichas minor, assembly GCF_050575085.1. NCBI lineage: Eukaryota > Metazoa > Chordata > Actinopteri > Perciformes > Anarhichadidae > Anarhichas > Anarhichas minor. Next base: position 4,359,796 of record NW_027466464.1, read on the forward strand.
CCACCACTAGTCTTCAATCCCAAAATAACCCTCTGTGTGCAGCAGCAGAGGGGTGAAGTACACAGCAGACGCTGACGTGACTGTAAAGCGCTGAGTGTAGCACGGGTAATGCTGTGCTTCCTGCGGTGCTGGTAGTCCGAGGTAACCAGCCATGAGCAGCAACTGTCTGGGTCCCTGTGTCTCCCAGTCTGGCTGCTCTGCGACAGTCAATAGAAGCATAGCCTTTTGAGAGATTCACTGTGTGTGTCGTTGAGTAGTGACTGTACATAGTCGTAGTCGCGCTGTTTATTGGCGTTAACGCTTACTGTTCGTGAGCCCTAAATCTCCAGTTAAGCTCTAAATATTGGCCCATGTGTGATGATTACTGCCATAGAAGAGGAATACATCTTTGCCAGTGTTTGTTGGGGGAGTCAACATAAGAGATATACATCAGAGTCTGGCCTTTTTACTTCATGGGCTGGAGAATTCTGCTCATTCAACTTTCAAATCCAAGAGACACGTACAAGCTTGTTTTGTGATAACAAATAACCTGTATTAAAATCATATGCATTTGCAAAGCTTGTTGGTAATAAAGCCTCGGCTGTGAGAATATGTTGCTGACTGTTAAGGAGCTGGATGGTATAAAGTACAGTACAAAAATACTTTATACAGCTGGAGGCTGAAGACGGGATGTAAAAAGCTGCAGTGCTCTGAACAGCAAGACTGTATTTTGTAGTTGAACTGTCCATGTGCAGAGTTTGAGCTAGAGTGTGCCATTGTGCCATTGTTCCCTTTAAAATGGTTAAAACTGTCCCCCATAGAAACCAGAACGGATCAATGCTGTTCCATCATTGATCCGTTCTGATCAGTCACTCCAGAGTCACTCACTCTGCTCTGATGTTGTTCGGGTGTTAGAATTGTTTTGACACTTAAAAAGTTGGCTGACACTAGCAGCTAATAGCCTAAATACCTCAGATATACCTTCAGTATATCCAGACTATTGTAACCCATGTGCCTCATTAGGGACACTTTTGGCTTTTGAAGTTTTTTTGGCGGTTAATGCATATAGCATATATTTTGACAATGGTGTGATATTTTTTTTTAAACCTCAGCTCTTAAAATAAGTCTATAATAAACTGTGTAGCCATACATCAAACACTTCAGAGCAAAAATGTCCCATTGAAACCCTTTAAAATGTAATAATTCCAGTTTTTAATCTACAGCCCTGGCTTAAAAATGGTACTCTCTACTATTGTTCCATATTGAGTAATTGTCTTACGTTAGACCTATGGGGCGAATGCATGCTATTTCAATAATACACATAATTATTATCAATGAATTGGTTTTATTTTTGTGTCTGGTCATTTACATGACCCCAATGGAATAATTCAAATACATAACATCTATATATAACGTCTTAACACATATTATATGAGCTTTAAACATCACTGAGCCTGAGAGCTGTCAACAGGATCATTTAATCAGGCTTTATTATTAGAAGTGACGTACCAGACGTGTGCCATTACTACCAAGAGTAGGTGACTAGATAGCAGTCGTCATTAAGACAGTACCACTTATGAATGTAATGATTAGAATAATGAATTAATTAAGGTATCCCAGTTGTGAAATGATCAACAAATGTGAGGCATTGTAAATTTGTCTGGTTTTCTAGATACAAATGAACTGACTACAAGTAAATCAGTTATCTCCGGATGAAAGGGTTTTCTGTCAGGGTTTAAAGGCCAAAAACAATAATGGGGGATGGACCCAAATGCAGGGAGACACAGTCAAACAGAGGGTTGAATTATGTTGGCTTTAATGAACAAGAAAAGATCAACACAGAACTGTAGAGCGGGGAAGTCCATAAATGTGGAACAAAAAAAGTCCAAGAAAACAAAACTACTAAACAGGAAACATGGCAGCAAAGAGCGGGGATCAAATCAGGGATATACCAGGAGTCAAAGTCCAAAAAGAACAGGGAACAGAACAGACAAGGAACCATCACAAACAAACCGACAAAGAGGGGACACACAGCGTTTAAATACGCAAGGAAGGTGCAGGTGATGAGACACAGCAGGGTTCAATTAAGGGCGGGGCAGACAATCACCAAGGCGGGAAACAGACAAGGACAGGAAGTGAAGTCAACACAGGACACAAGAGGCAGGGGAAGTCAAAATAAAACGGAAGGAATAACTAAACAAAAATCCAAAAGCGTGACAGTTTTCTCTCACTTCCATTCGTCTCCCTATAGAAGGGGTCCAGAATCCTGGCTCCGATACTGCATATACGGAATCGCTTCAACGCATGTGGGATGATGCTGTCAGTCACCCATACCAGCCCAGTCAGTCTGTGAAATAGTCACCAAATCCACTGATTCGTGTACATGGACACCAATTTTCTTTTCTTTTTTTCATGTAGCTTGCCACGAAAACAATGCCTAAACCTAATACTGGTTTTATTGTATAATGTGATTCGTTTCATTCTGAAAAGTCAGCCTGTGGTGAAGTCCACGTCCAACCACTCCTCTTGGACCAGCAGAACCAGAACCTGAAGCAGCAGTTTGAGAAACTCAACAGAATGCGGGTCAACTGATCCATGAGTACAGCAGCTTGCAGCATTCTGTGAGGAAAGTTCCCCCATGTAAAGCAGGAAGCCAAAACAGGTTGGAGACAACTTTGCAAAGCTCTGAAACCAAACCGGGAGCTTTACAGCCAGCTCAGGAAGTGGGAGGAGATTATTAATGAAAGAGATGCAGAAATGAACCGCCTTTGAGAAATTCTCCTTATCCAGGTGCATGAGAGTGGGAGAGTCCAAGCTTGGTGGCAGGGAAAAAAAATGATAAGATGGAAGCTGCCTGCAGAATGAAAAGATTAGGTCTGCCTTTGAGAACAGCTGGCAAAAGCTGAAGCTTGCACAAGCCGAGTGTAGTGGTAGGGAGGAGAGCATGCAAGAGGGAATGGAAGAGAAATGCGAGGAGCAGGTATGACAGTTAGAACTGCTGATCAGAAGAAATAAACGAGGTGATCACCAGATTAGGACAGGAATTATGGCTCCAACCTGTAAACGCTGGTCCAACATCCATAAGGAGGACTTTCTCAACCAGAGTGAATAGGAGTGGAGGAGGATTTGTGGCAGTCTGCAAGACAAGCTGGATCAAAGGAGGAGTTTGAGGTATACTTTGTAATAAATGCTCAATGGACTCTAATAACTTGCTCAATTCTCAAGACCGGTCCTGGTATGTCCTTCCAACAGCGCTGCTGAAACTGTTCAGCAGTGCCAAAGCAAAGCCGTAAAATCGACTCTACCTGACCCGACTTGGGTCAATCTCTCTCAGTATGCCCTCCACACTTCCCGTACACGCTGAACTGTAGCCTGTATACCAAAGAATACCGACAACACCACTTGGGGGCTTTGTGGCTCCCAGATTCATTCATGTACCAGAGTCAACAATCACTGCTTGTTGGTCCGTTGACCTGTTTGGTTGATATTTAGACAACTTCTAGTACCAGTGAGTGATAATAATAATTATGTGTGTTATTTTTGTTTGGTTTACTTATGAGATGACGCACTTTACAAAAGCACAAAGAACATAATGCCACTAGCACGACACGGGACATCCCCTTCATTTTAATTAGACCCAATGGCTCAAATTCTTAAAATGTAGTCATTATCATATGTACATCCAAACAGAGATTTGTCTTTTTTACATTCATAAGGGGAAGTTTCAAAACTTCAACCTGCCATGAAGCGGGACGCGAGGCTTTGCAAAGTGTGTGGGAGATTTGTTGAAAAATGGCCACTTTCACTCACTGCTTCATTGAAAAAGACCCCCCCCCCCCCCCCCCTCAGGCATCAACTGGATGGGAGCCAAACAGAGAGCAGGGGAGTGAACGCTGCAGCCTATGAAGCTGATCAAGACGTCATCATATTTATTCAATTTAAAGTGAATTTTCAGGATGACTGGGCTGCAAACACCCTGATACCTAATCTCAAGGTGCAGGAAACAAAAGACGTGATCCAAATATAAACAGTGAGCAAATCCTCTCATCACATCCAGAACAGCCGCAGCACCAGGGGAAGATTCCACTTGTTTTATTAACCTCCACTTGATCCCTTTGACTCATGAGTTAATTATTAATACACTAATCATAACAGAACCTCTGTTGATACCCCAACTCCGAATCCATCTTTGGAGTATCAGAGATGTGTTCTCTGTTAAAGGTCATTTAATTGTATAAGATTGAAGTTAGTGGGTGTGCACTCCAAAGACCTGGTGGGTGGAAGTTTGGATTCAGTCAGCTGTTAGCTCGACCCAAAGCCTCTTTCCTTTCCTTTTAACAAAGATATTTAGCTTTTCATTAAACGAACAGCTGACAAATTATACAGACAAAGGTGTAACATAAGACAAGTGAAACAGACGTCATGATTTTGTGTGAAAGTGAGTTGTGATCATAATAAAGATTACTTCTGAGCAGATTATGGATGTTTACTCTCGATGGATTGCGTTAAGAGTAAGATGGATTCCAGCAGTGCGTGTTTGACTAAGTGATGACTCCACGAAGAAGGGGTGAAGTTGTAGATGCACAAAAGTGAATGATAAGGGTGATGTATCTCTTATATTGCAGGAATAAAATCTCACACGAATGGTACTGCATCAAAACTCAAGAAAACACTCACCCTGTTTTAGCGAAGTTAGTCCAGTAGGTCATGACGACGGCGCTCAGCATCACGTCGTTCTTGGAGAAGTTGCAGTTGAAGAGATCCGTGGGGCCGATCATGGGGATTCCAAACACGTACGGTACTTCGTCACCATGAGCCGAGTCGGCCCAGCTGGGCTTCATGTCGCTCTGACAGTGGTGGTAGAAAGCATAGAAGTAGGTGGGTGAGCCGTACTGGGCGTGGAGGTCAGCTGTGGCCACTGCCGGGGCCACCCACTGGTGGTCGGTGAACAGAGCCACCAGGGTCTTGCGCCGGGTCTCTGGGTTCTCCTTGTCCGCCCAGTCCGTGTACATGAATTTGATGGTCTCGCGCAGAGTGTCCTTGCCCTCCGGGTAGCCGTAGAGATGGTCCACAAAGTCGGACACAGCAAAGTCAAAATCATTGGCAGACACCCCGTCCTCGCTGTCCACGATGCCGTCCACAAACTTAAACCCCTCACCCTGGTTGACCCCCAGCATGATGTCGTAGTTGAGGAACTCGCCTTGCTCCATTAGGATCTGCGGATCATCTGGGATGACGTCGCCGTCAATCACAGGCCCGAAGGCGATGTGGTATTTTGCAGGCGTGATGTACTGCTCGATCAGCTCCTTGTAGTTCTTGTTCTGCAGGCACTCCACCAGGTCGATGGTGTCCAGCATGTTGCAGCCCACCTTCTCAGCCAGGGCTCGCGTGTACTTGGCAGGCTGGTAGTTGACTGCCCAGCTGGACAGTGCTGTGCCACTCTGGATGATAGCTTTCTGGAACAGATCTGAGATTGGAGCTGGTATTAGTAAAACACACCCATGAACAAAAGCATGGGAATGGGCATATGTGATTTAGTGTTTCATTTTTATGTTTTCAAAAGGACATAAAGAAGGTTTTTTGGGGTTATTATAAATTGTAATCTGTTTTTTCTCTCAGCCACTGTGTTGGATTGACAGTTAAGCCCTGACAGGCTGAGTCCCGGCAGGGAACCAGAGAGACGCAGTAAACAAAGTTGCGCTGTAGCTTTACAAGCAATCGGCAGACGGTGTTTTGTTAGCAGTGCTGTTGAAGAGTAACGTGCATCTAAAGTGACAAATTTGATATTTGCAGGTATGTTTTAAGCTATTTAATGTGCTATGGCTGACTATCTAATTAGTAGAAATATCCTGCAATCTGATGTCAGCAGTGCCCTTTTCGCTGGCGGACGTCTCCGGTTCTTGTTTGTCTCAGCAGCTGTCTGCTGTTTGTCAGTATGAATGCCTGCCTGGTAACATTACTGCTGTATGCAAAGACCGTTCAAAATGAATTGATTTAGGCTGTATAGAAACAAACAAAAAGCAACCAGTTAATATAAAGGGACAAGGTATGATCATGGAGTTGTCCCGTTAATCTTTAAATATCACCATACAAGCAGTAGGACAGAGAAGTCTTGAGCTCTATCGCCTGTCACACCGGCATAAAAACATTTCAAGGCAAATAAAAGGATGATTCAGAATGTTGATGTTACATCTTTGTGTCCCTAATGAACAACGCAGAGCATAACATATATTTGCTGTGTGACAACAACACCGAAGGCAGATTTCACATCCTGGAATATTGGTAGCACAGCTTCACAGACTGCCAATCAGCAAGTAGGCCACAATGCAGTAGGAACGCTGGAGTTATGTGTCTTTTTTTTTTGTTTCGCAGAGTTCTATTTATACTCATGCAAACACACAGTGGTGGTGACTCAACCAGGCCGACTTGAATAGCATGTGCGGAGCACACAGCAGACATTTCCCACAAGGCCTGGTTAGCAGTGTACAAGCTTTTAATGCTGCCGCTGTTAGTCTAATGTGCAAGATCAGTTAAACTTACAGCAAAATGAAGTACAAAACTAGACAAGAGTGACTGAGTAATGATCTTGGTATGTTGCTGATGCACAAGCTCCATGTTACAGGAACAAACGCACAAAGAAGCATCACCAAGAAGGCTTGGCAGGGCATAGCGTGTTTGTCGACTCTCTCTGCCGTGATTGATGCCCATCAGAACATGAGGACTTTAATCTAAATGTAAAGTAAGACAATCATATTCCCTCACGTCCACCATGAAGAAAAATGAAACAGACCTTTTAACTGCAACAAGCAGCAAGGTGGGAAGGTGCATTTTTTATTTCAAAAACCCTGTATTAGTCACACACAGAGAAGGAAATGGCCTGAGAACTACAACTGCACTGTTTGAGGTACAATCTACTAAATCCTCCTTTTTTTTCTGACAGATGGGTCCGGCAATTTCAACCGTTGCATGCAAGTTGCAACTAAACATTTGTGAAAGCCAGAAAGGGAGCAACCTTGTGACTCTTCTATTTCAAATGTCCATTAATAATACATGTAATAAAGATGCAAATACAGTATAATAATTCAGAATCCATCCTCCATCAGCTAATGCTTTCAGACTGAGGTAGGATGCACACTTCAATGAACACATACTTTAGTTGTGGTCTCGTGTGTCAAATATGATGTCATGAGGCTATTTTAATAACTGATTCGGTGCATTCTTCTTGATGCTAAAGTGATGTTTTCTTTTGGTGCTTGTGGTTGTGCAGTGTTTCATGAAGCTGAGTGGAGGTTCATTCAGAAAGACTGTTCTTATTCTTCATTCTCTCTCTCTCTCTCTCTCTCTCCCAACTTCATCAACTGACTATTGCCAGGATCTCCGCGAGCCAATCACATCGTTGACGTCCAACTTTTACATTCTTCTCCTCTTTGTTGCTGTCATTTCAGTGTGAAAAAGATGCAACCCTCCACCCTAACCCCAATAGTCTAAATCATAGCAGTAACAAGAGTCCAAATGGGCTCAAAAATGTATTATTCTTCAGTCAATTGTGAAAACATATAGTGCAGTCCTTTGGATTTAGAAAAGATTGAAATATGGAACAGGAAAAACAGCACATGCAAAGGCAATCTGGTCATTAGATTTTATCTTGAGTTGCTAAATTGGGTTTTTGCCAGAAAGGGTTACTTCTTGCGTATATTTCATGTCAATTTTCCATTTAATACTTCTTGTGCCTTGTGTCTTCCTGATAGTGATACTGAAATAAAGAAAATTATTATCTATTAATTATTATTAATTAGTAGTAGTTTCAGTAGTCTCATGCACTACTAGCAATATATCGTGACAGTTTGAGCAAATATGACAACAAGTTATTTTAGTTTTAGTGAGTTTTATTTGTTAAAGGTTACCTACTGAACCAGAGGTCAATGTGGACATGTTCGTGTGAAGCCCATGTATTAAAGCACCCGTAGATGCACGTATATAGCAGAAATGACAAAATGATGAAAAGCCTGTTTGAGTGCGAGCACATCTCTGTGTGGTTACGCATGCCTGTAAGCAAGCAGACGTACCTTCTGAGTAATGTGAGAGGGTGAGCAGGCTGACGCACGATGCTCCGGCGCCAGAGCCAAAAATGGTCACCCTCTTTGGGTCTCCTTTGAAGGCCTGGATGTTTTCTTTGATCCACCTGAGAGCCTGGATTTGATCCAGCAGGCCGTAGTTGCCCTTGGCTGCCTGGTCTCCTGTGCTTAGAAACCCTGGATGGATGAAAACAAACAAGAGAAAAAAAACAAATTTCAACTTGACTTCAAAAGGTTTTTGACATTAATGTAATCAGGATTGAGAGTTCAAAATATGAATCTTCACGTCTTAAATCTTACAAACATGTACCCTTCACTGTGAGTTAAATTGGTGAAATTAAGAAGGGACTTCAGCTCTCATCTGAATTCATCTGAAGGGTCTTCAGTATTTTATGAAAATAGCAGGTTGTTCTCTGTGTTTATTAGCTTTAGTATTGCATTAGAGTTGTACTGAGCTAAACATGTATTTTTCACTGAGCTTTTTGAGTGAGGTCTGACCAATACAAAGTGTCTGTGTTGCCAATTCTTTTAAAATGGATAAAGCCTGCTTGAGAACGACGTCATGTGCATGTTAATAACAATTGTGTGTATTTGAAAGTCTGAAACATCTTCTGAAACACACCAATGAGCATCACTGTTGCACTGGGTGACCATGAACTGAATGCCACGTACACCACACTGCTGCTAGAAATAAACACGAGACACTAGAGCACAAAATATGAACTAATCCGCTGTTGAAAATAGTCCCCAACAAATGCACAATGTATTTTTCTTCGAGTGACATTTTCTAAAAACTACAGGGACCCGCTGTTTAGGGTAATTAATGAGCCTCTTTTTAACAATGAAACTATTATTTGTGAGCTGTTACGTTTTCAGTACAACCAAAGGACTTGGGGCTGAGAGCCACACTGAAGCTGCTCTGCTGATACTTGCTACTCGTTGCTACGCCTCCTGTTTAGACACCATCCATCCTGCAAAATATGCCAAAAAGGTATTATTGTCTCCAATAACTGTATTCTTTCTCCCATCGATAATCCGTCTACATTAAAACCCTGGACACTACAATAATGATCCTGTTTGTAAGTCATTCAACATTGAGATCTGCTGCCTCAGGTGCCAACATACAAATAGTCAAGTATGCAAAGACCTTTGAATTCACCCATGGCTCCAGAAATGGTTGGCCAATAGGGATGCCTCCCAGTCAAGTGCCAGACCAACCAGCCTGGCAGCGGGTTCCACATCCGAAACTTGTTGACAAATTAGCAAATGCGCCTAAACCCATTAAGTGGCTTTGTAAATGCTGCCACGGCGGGAACTGGTGGCTCCTCTCTTGCCAGGCCTATGAGCTCGGCGGCCAAGCCTGGCAGCGACAGCCTGTCTCTGCGAGCTGACCAAGACCGAGGCAGTGTAAATGACAAATGGGATGAGGACTGCTAGGTAAGAAAGGGGGGGAAAGAGGAGAGGTAGCCTGTGCGTCCTTGATAGAGAACAGATCCGGTTTGTCATGGTGAGGTGGAGGGGATGACAGAAAGGAAAGGAGGGCAGCGGTGTGGGAGGATTACAAGGCCTCTGGCAGCCTCATACACCCTGTAGGATGACCACAGGCCCTGCCCCTGCTTTCTCCTCCCCTCCTCACCCCTCCAGTCCCTCTCATTTCTCTTCGGTTACCCCTTTTTCTCTATCCCTTCTCATCTCTCACCTCAAAGGAGCCGAGGAGAGGAGCATCCCTACCAGGCTCTCCCCAGGATGTGTGAAGATTAGTCAAAGCTTCATTTTAAAGCACTATGTCCCAAAAATAAACTGCATACATAACTAAGTCATACCGCCAAGAGATACATTATAGACACCATCTGAAAAACACAGACCTATCAGAAACCTAAGAGACCTACTGAAAGAACCCGAATGTAGAATGGTAAGAAGCATACAAATGTTTATTTGATCAAATATACCTTTACAGGTAGGATTACTTCTGAATCAAAATTAGCATTTGGAAGAGTGAGATTGATGTTACTTAACACACTGTAGTTTAAATCAGCAACAGTTGATTTCATAAGCTATTATGATCATTTACACACTAGTAGCTAAGAAAATGTTGGATAACACACTTTCTTACTCACGCGGGAACACGTCTTTTTTATTCTACAAATACGATCAAATTACCGGCCTTACGTAAACTTTGGATATCAGGCTGGGTAGCTCAGTAGTTGTTGAGTGTGAATGACAGATAGCAGGTGAACACAGAGTCAGAAGCCCTCCATTACAATTTGAAACTACATAATGTTTCAGGCAATACCCTCATTTAAATATGTTATGTTAGTCTGCAAAGTTAATGTAAACTTGTCCTGTTAGTCTGTGAAGCTAATGTTAGCTGCAGCTACAGTAGCAAGTGCTCAGCAGAACTGTCGGATGGTCTAGTTGTCCGTTCACCATAAGTGGTAAGCTATGCAGCTGTGACCTTGTAAGTATATCACCTCTCATTTTACTGCAGCAGGGTCTGACAGTCTTTCCAGCTCTGTACTGGTTTTCCTGTGCCTCTTTTCCTTCCAGCATATTCTGTACACCACAAACACTGCAGTAAAAGATAATTAAGTACATTGTATCGTATTGAACCGAACCGAGAATTTTGTGAACCGTTACACCCCTAGTAACAACAATATGATTAGTCCGAAAAATTTGTCAAACTGCTATTTCCAAGGTCAAGAAAAAGCCTTCAAGTTCAACTTCCCACTTCTCCCTACATGAGCCCGACCTGAGCACTGGTGAAATAGAATGTGGAAAAATGATGCCCGCCGTTTGTTTACTTGATTTGACTACCAGTCAGTGCTGGTGCGCTGTTCTACCTGTCACTCAACCAGCGTCTTGACATAGATGTAGCTAATACATGTTTGGCCAGTATGTGGTAGAGATGACATTGTTTAGTTTAGTTTTTTCAGATCATGTTTTCCCCATACTGTCAGTGACACTGTGATCTCTCACTGAGCACAGAGGAAGCCCTTCATTAACAGCAGCACTCCCACTGCTCGGGGGGGGGGGGGCTGGCGCATTAACCCCTCACCTCCCCTATTTGTATTCATTCTGCCCTGACAGGGGCTAGGAGCTAAGTACAGCGGGACACAACTAAAAGGTTTGAACAAGACCGGGGCAGGAGGTCTAACTTGTGGTCAAACTGATTCATTTTTAACCTATTTCATGTGGAGCAGTGACTGAAGCAATAACTTTGCTTGATTTGGGCATATCTACTCAACATGTCTAACACAACAAGCTGACTTTCCAATAAGAAATATTACTCGCTTCAAACACAGACTCTGGCATCATTCACTCACCCATCCATGCATCTTACCTCCAAACCCTTCTTTCAATGACCAACTAGATTATGAGATATGATCCATCATTTTCAGAGCTTGACCACATGCTTAGGACTAAAAGTCAGGATATCTCGATCTCAAGTTTTAACAATTATTCCATTAATCGTCTCCTGTGAGTCCCTCAATTTTTACTCCTAACCCCCATAAATGCCAACATGCAAAACCACTATTTGTTCCTGTGGTATTGATGGACACGTATTATCTCACGATAAACCACACAGCATAAATGGAGCTACTCACAGTTGACAATTTTGTAATAATATCATATTTTAATTGCAACGACTGTGTACAGCTAAGACGCATTGAGAAACAAATGTGAATCCTTTCTGTTTAGTTACCAAATTGGCAGTAAAGCTCCAATAAGGTTGGTACAAAATGCTAATGCATCAATTAACTATTTCATAATAACAGCCCAAACTAAACATTGTCAACATCAATATTCAGACAGAGCATCATTCCTCCAAACCTGCAAACCATACTGGATAAAGTTCAACATCTGTGTGATCAAATTGAACAAGTTAATGAAACGCTGGCATTTTCACCTGACAACAGAAATGAGTTTCCAGAGCCAGGTATGAGCACAGTCCATTCCATTTGGAGCAGCTAAACTGACTTAATCTGCACAAAACATCTCAGTTGAAATTTAAAATGAGTTTTTCCCAAGTGCTGAAAATTCCATCAGCGTGTTATCTAAATGCCACAGTGTGTTTTTGTACACAGTTTAATGTTAAAAAGTAGCAGCATCAGATGACAGCAGAGCAGTGTGAGTGGCACAAATGACACAGTGTGAAATGGCACGGCTGCTCTGTGGACAGGCGTTGAGCCGGCAGAATGCCAAGTGCTTAAGCTTAGAGCACAAAATGTTCATAGGCAAGAGAGCCTTATGAGTCAATGCATTTACATCACTCACGCTGGAGATGGAGAAATGTCTGATTAACTCTTTTGAGCTCAAAGTTGCAAGAAGCAAACAAACATGTGGGCTCTGTTATTTTCTTTTTTTTGTTCTTGTAGATTTAGAATACTATGCTTTATTCATTTTATTTATACTACTCTCAGCATGTGCCTTACACATATCATATTGGTCATCAAATCATGACACGACTGACACTTTAAATACATAAATAGTATTCTTTTTGTCTATGTAATCATAAAAATTATAGTCAGTGGCCCCAGCTGGCTTTAGCATCAGTTTTGGAAACATTGAGTTTCTGACTAAAGGACGGGGTCACATACATGTATTTTCAAAATAAACTTCCGTGTTTATTGAAAACAGGTTCCTGCTCTTTACATTCATACAGTCTTTTCAAAATAAATGTACTTCTTCACAAAACCTAGAGTTTCTGCTCCTTACATATATACAGTGTCTTTTCAAAATAAACTTCTGTGTTCAAGGAAAACATACCGTTTCCTCTCATTACATGCTTTGTGTCTGTCAAATTAAACTCCTATGTTCACAGGAAACATACAGGTTCCTGCTCGTTACATGCATACAGTGTATTTTCAAAATAAATATCTGTGTTCACAGGACACGTACAGCTCGTTACATGCATACAGTGTCTTTTTAAAAGCACATTTTCTTGTTCACAGGAGACCTACAGTTTCTGCTCGTTACATGCACACAGTGTCTTTTCAAAAGAAACTTCTGTGTCCATTAGAAACTACAGTTTCCTCTCATTACATGCATAGTGTCTTTTCAAAATAAACTTCTGTGTTCACAGGAAATCTACAGGTCCTGCTCGTTACATGTATTTTCAAAACTTCCAATTTAGGATAGCTTGGTTTTTCTGTTTACTCTTACCAAACTACATAATTAGGTTTAGGAAACAAACCACTTGGTTCGGCTTAAGAAAAGATTGGGTTTGGGTTCAAATAAGTATGTTTGTTAGGTAAAACTACGCTGTTAGGCAGCTGCTGTTTGCAAAGTCCAGAATTAATGTAACAAAACTATAGTGCAACAACTCAACATTCACTTGGGTTTACATGGGACACAAACAGCTGTTTCCTGGGTGAAAGTCATGCGTTTGTTGACCCATACGTCCTCCTCTCCAACCCGCTGTGCTTGGACGTTCGACTAGTTTAAGTCAGTCTAAGTCAGTTGCTCTAACCATTGAATAATGGTGTGGATAGGTTTACATCAAAGTTAGTTGAAAGCCTCATACAGACGCTAAAGGGTGCCTCAGTGCTTCGGTATCAGACGCCGTGGGGCATTGCCCAAGCTGCGTTACGTGACCTATTACACATTACAGATAATACTATTTTACATTTGACACAACATGTAACAGTACAACTTACTTGGACACTTTTGTCAACATAACTAACAGTTACTCAAGAAACAATTCCTAGATTGTTCCTAACTCCGACAACAAGACCCTCCACTAAAAGTGAAACGCAGTCTTGTGGTTTTGGATTGCAACACAACCTTGGGTGATTTTATAGGGTTATGGATGCACTTTTCTGCTTCGCAGCACTCAGCTCTGATATGACACATCATCATCTGGGCATAAAAGCTCAAACAAACACCCAGAGAGTCCACTTTCAATGGCAGATTAATTGTAAGTGGAGCAGACAAAAGCCTTCCTCTTCTTGTGTCTCAATCAGGGAAAGAGATGGTTGTCATAGCAAACATAAAATGACACCGGCAAATAATCTGCACACATTCACTTCATCTATCACTCTAGTGCAGCAGGAAGGAAAAGAAGTAGAGGTCCTTTATCATTCTGTCCGGTGGAGAGAGGCAGAGCACACTGACAACATGACAGTAATAGTGCTTGATTGTGCTCCCTGTCCAGAAGATAATCTCTCCCGCAGCTCCCAGAAAAGAAAAGTTAATTATCAAAGGAAATGGTGGGAAAGGAATGGTTGGGGATAAATTCAACAAGGTCAGCTCAGCTCAGCCATAGCCACACCTAAAACTAGTGTCTGTCAGACACGAAGTGGCCCACCAGCCCGGGTCAGCCCGGCTTCAAGCTCAATCACTGGGACGAAGGAAGGTGAAGAGAAGGCAATCACAGCCAGGCGTTTTCTCGCAGCTGAGGTCTGTAATTAGGCTGAGGCATTAAAGCCCACATGGGGCCCGCCTGGTGTTAAACATAACCTCCCCCGACTGACAGTGCGGCAGAGAAACAAACACAGCACAGCTGTCACAGGGCGACAGCCCACGCCGGTGCATTTGAGGTTCACATCATGTGGAAGATTTTAGATGACAGCGGAGCAATGAGTCACACTAAGAGTGACATAATGAGAATGACTGAAAAAGACAAATGTGGACATTCCTCTCCAACTTCTCTTTTTTTCACTTAAGCTGCAGATTAGCTGTGGTTGGCTAGGCGGCGTCCTGTCTCCACAGACTGGACAGATTTGAGGGTATTTTAGAGGATGACACCAGTGTCATCTTTTTCCTATCATCATTAACACCTGAGAAAAAAACTGAAATGTATTTGCCGGTTAGACGCCAGCAGGTTCTCCTTACCTCCCAAAGCCCCCTTTTAAAGGAGCTCACAGAGACACAGAGCTGCCTTGACTAATGCCATCAATCATGTTCAACAACATGTGCTCCGCAGTTTTGTCTTGCTGTGACTTTATTACGCAGCTAATTACCAGTTTAATGGGACTATTTTAACTTTTTTTCCCATTACTGTGCAGAGTTACTTACTTCTGTGAGGAGGCAAAACACAGCTAAAGGCATTAGAGGGAGGTGAAAACACACAGTGGTCTCCTCATTCTGCCTGCTCACTACAGGCAGAATGAGAGTTCTATTCAATTTATAGAAACGCAGTGACTCATAAAGTCATGTTTGGAAAATAATACAATACTTATGATGTATCAGTACTGATATTCTCTCATAAAACATCGATATGTCGTCTGTGTTTCTGAAGAAGGGAAAGGTGTTCCTGTGGTTCCCTAATAATCCCATATTCTCAGATAAAAGAGTTTCTTCTTCACTTGATCTTATAATTTGAATCCTTTGCGATCCGTTGTGACAATCTATAACGTTTTCACAGTAACAATCATTTAAACTCTGTCTCCACAGGAAACAGTAGAAACACAGTAGAAACACTGTCACCTGAAGGTATTTGGACGTTGCAGTGCCTAGTTGGACCTGTTGCATTGTGGCAAAAACCAGGTTCAACTTTGGCACTTTTTGTTTGTTTGCTGGGGCTTGGCTCCCTTACAGCTCCAACGCGTTGGCATCATTAAAAGTGTTGTATTCTCTCTAATATAAGCTGTCTTCTTTCTCCAGCTGTTGTCATGTTGTTGTTGTCTGAACCATGTCTGAACTAGCCGAAGACATTCACCTCTTCTTTAAAGGTGATGCCCTTTAGTCTGCTGCAATCTAAGGACTTGTGGGAAATAAAGTTTGTTGACAGCTTAAAACTTAACTTAAATTACCCAATAAACAACAATATGAAATCGTTTTTTTCAAACATTCCCCATCTTTATCTGGACATCTGGAGTGAAACACCCAGCATGCTGCTGGTGAAGACTGTGTTCCATTGCTGGAGTTCTAGTAATTAGTCACTTTTGCAAATGTGTGTGATTATCAATTCTCGAAAAAAAAAACAGAAGTATTGAAGTGATGACTCCCCCCCCCCCCCCCCCCACACACACACACACACACACACACTCCCACCTGTCCAACTTAATAAAATATTTTACAAGGAAGAACATTTTTCATATTTCATTTTTAATTCAAATGAACAATGATCTGAATGATCTCTCTGAATGCTATCTCCTTACACAATGGTCTACAGGCTGAATCAGCTTTTAGAACCCAGCATGGACGATTGTAAATGTACTCTTAAGCTCCACATTAACAGGAACAATACAGACTTGACCTCTTTGTTTAATACAGCCCTGCTCTCTATATTAGTAAAAACATAAGATAAAGTGTCTCTCTGACATGTTTAAATGGAATCTTGACAATGACGAAAGCTGCTGACGTTAGCTTGTGATTGTCACAAACACATTGATGGGTTGAGATTCTTCGTGGGCTTTGATGGTGACAGACAAGAAGAAACACTCTTTAAGGTCACCGCAGATCGAGTTTGAAGAGCTTAACAAACAGGAAGCTAAGGAGACTGAAAGCAAAGACTGAGTGCAACAGTACGGCTTTGATAACAGCTTGAATGGACTCAATCAACAAAGCTCCTCCATGCTGCGAATTATTATTTCATTCAATACCAGTCACACACAGATGTTGCCCAACTTAATCATTCGGACATTGCTTCAAGTAAATAATATAATCAATCTGTTATCTGGGTCTTTCTGATTTTTAGTGAGAAACTCTGTGATGAGATGTGACTTCTCTCCCGACAACAAGTCTTCTCCTTGTGGTTTACTTCGACACTGAGAGATGTTTGTCTCACAGCATCAAAGGAAACAACACACTGATCTAGGACGAGCCAGTTCATCTATATATGTATTCTGTGTTTGTGCAATGGCTGACAGCAGGGGCGTTTCTAGGCTTCAAAGAAAGGGGGGCTTAGCCCTAAGGGGAGCGGCATGTTTGTGCGCGGCAATTTTTTTTGGGGGCCCATTTGGGGCCGCAGATATCCATTGTTTCAGACAGTTCATTGATTGGTTCAATCAGAAAGAGTCATATCCGCGTCACTCCCAAATCCTAATTCTTAAAGGGACAGCACACAATGGATGGAGAATGGACCTGACAGTGTCAACTTTATATCGTTAAGTATGATGATAGGCTGTTGGATTGTAATTTGAAGGGGGAGAAAACATACAAACCAGAACGTACGCACATATGAAGCATGTTAGAGTTATAAATAACTTGTCCATGTGAGAAACAATAGTTTAATTTAATGACATCACCAAAAAAAAAAAAAAAATAGGCCTAATGACGCCCCTGGCTGACAGTATCACAGTGTGGTGGTATGAGGGCTGCTCTTACATCACGATGTACCAACAGCTCTCTCAAATCCAGATGAGATGCAGCTGGTCACCACTCACATGAAGACTCATTCAGTTCCTTAACTTAAGGCTACTACGACGATTGAATTCATTTTGGGTTGTTAGGATGGTGTTTCCGAGCACCAGATACTCTTCAGAAAACAGTTTTTTTTACTGCAGCAGGGCCTGACATCTTGCGCTGTGCAGTCCTGGTTCTCCAGTGCCTCCCTTCCCTTCAGCTGGCCCAGCAATACAGCCTGTGTCTCCAGCAGCGTGGTGTCGCTGTTAGCTCCCAGCGGAGCAGTGGGATGAAGCTCTGCTCCTGGCCAGAGGAAGAGCCACTACTGCCAGGCAGGTGGAAGACGTCAGCGAAGCTGGATCTGGGAACCTCCGCGGCGGGCCGGTCGCTGCTGAAGGCACCGCTGGAGTCTGAGCTGATGGAGTCTATGGTGAATCTGCATGATTTTGTCAGATTTGCACCAATGACTTGCATTAAGAATGATTCAGAAATAGACAATCTCCTCGGTGATGGTGTTGTTTGCTTATGTAGGTCGTATATAGGCTTCAGTGTTTAATTGAGACTGAGTCGTAACCATCAAAACGTTCCTCACAGTGACTTTAAGTAAAGGTACCGAAGTAAAAATGACATAATGCCGTTCAGTATAAATACAATAGTATTAGCAAACTGTTACTTAAGTATCAAACTTGAAAGTGTGAATAATTGTATTGAGTGTAATATTATTACATTTTTCCAGCGCTAACGAAGTGCTTTAGCAGCAGCAGCAGCTGTCGACACAAAGTGACAGTACAGCAACAGTAATGGTAGGTGACATCAAAGAGTGAGCAGAACACTGACGGCTCGACAACACCGCCACGATCAAAAGGATGCATTGCATATATGTTGCAGCGAGAGGAGTCTGCCATGCGTGTTCAACGGCAGACTCAAGCTGGCTGCTTGAACTGTTTGAACTCATTCAGGCAGCAATTCAAAAGCTGTTCTTCACAGATCATATGTTTTGAATGTAGAATCGTACATACAATTAAAAACTATGAACTTCAACTGTAAAATAGGGCTTCCTCTGAACTGTAAGACAAAAATAAAGCAACATGAAATGAACACGGCTGATTACCAACTTGACAAACCAGACATCTGCCCTAGGGGGTCCAGAATCTCCAGGTTGTCCATGTGACTTCGTTGTTAATACATTCATCACAAGTTACTTTGATAATTTGCACTATTGGTGCAAAATCATTTCTGTTTCAGTGTAAAAGTATACTTCAGGGATTTAGTGTTGCTCCTCTATAAAGTATTTTTAAAATGAACATGTACAGACGTCCTGACTTTTAGTTCCTCCTATTAGTCAAGCTGCAAAAACGATGGATCCTACATTACCCATAATCCAACTTGATAGCATCTTTTCAAAAGACACTCTCTGCCAGATCAACACCCACATCTTTCAAACTCCACACTCCCTGTTCTGACACATTGGCTCTGTCTTATATTTACAGTCTGTATGTGGAGGCGTTCAGGGGCCCAGAGTTCATTTTAGCCCCAAAGCTTAAGATAGAAAAACGTTATTATAATTAATACTATACCGTACTTGACCATCTGGCGTTCACATGCTAAATGTATATTTTGGAAATGTGGAAATTGGACTGAACTTGTTTTTATATTCTATAATAAACAAGATGCAACACTGTGACACTCTTTATGCTAAGCTAGGCTAAACACGTCCTGGGTCTCTGCACTGGACTGACAGCGATGGAATTGATATTGATCTCCTCATCCGACTCTGGGTAAGATGGCAATCAGGCATATTTCCAAAAATGTGAGAGTGTTCCCTTCAAATTCAAACTCGGCAGGTGAAGAGAAATCTGATTTTCTCTGTGTGTACCACAGCTGCATTTTAATTGCATGTGTAAATATAATCCTGCTCCCTGGAGCGCAACACTGAGCCCTTTTTGTTTTTAATGTGACCAAAATTCTGAAGAGATTTGGATGAGAGCTTCATTATTCGGGAGCATGTCGACATGGATTCTATGCATGGACACATGAGGTCATTCCGCTGGTGGAGTGGTTTCTGTCCACTGCACTGTGACCTTTGATTTAAAGGGACAGTTCACCACAATAAATGTGTTTTATCTTACCTGTAGTGCTATTTATTCTCTAGGTTGTTACGGGACTAGATGGCACTCAGTGTGTGGTTCTCAAAGTGCTTAAAAAAGTACATTTGAAAAACTCCACAGCAGAGTCTCTTTCCATAAATCATGACCCGGCGGCTTGTTGTGAGCAGGTAGTAGTTCCTACGGCCGTTATCTCCAAAACTCGGGCAACTCACACTTAAACGATGTAGATTGATAAATAGCAGAACAGGTGCTTCAATTATGAGAAATAAAAGATTATTGAAATCACCATCTTAATGTTCTCAGCCCATACACACTCTATAGAAAGACTTCATCTTCAGGTTACAAGCTCTCAGATGATGTAGATCTATTCTATGTGGCATGTGCTGCTTACTTCCCCTTAAGATAACCTGCCCCCCCCCCCCCTCCCCCTTCCTTCCCGGGAGAAAGAGAGTGAGAATGTGCCTGAGAGATGTTGTGCTGCAGCAAACCGCTCTGAACTGTGGAAAAGTGTGATTGGTCACACATGCATTCAGCCGGGGCGCTCTACCCCCGTGATCAACCTGCGTATGTTCATTAAATTCCGCAGAGCTAATTAGAATCTATTTGACATCCGTGGGGAGACATTTGCACAGCTTGCAGAACTGAGCAAACAATTCTCAGGCAAGCAGCCGTGCACACTGCAGGCATTTGGAGAAGATGCAGCTACAGGAGGTAGTGCGCGGTACGTGAATAAAGCATGTGAGTCTTCTTCACTTGAAATGTCTCATTAGCCCTGCATGTAATGAAAGCACTTTGGGCCAGTATTTCTCCTTAAACAATAGAGGCAGGCCTGTTCATCCTCTGACTGCTGACTCAGCTCTTCACTGAAGCAACACCCAATCCATGACTTCTTCAAGGCTTGCTCATTCTGATATTCATCTCGAGCTAAATATGGACGAACACAAGTAGTATTGCAGGCCTCGCCTTCAGGCTTTTCACTTCTGAGGTGCATATTCCAAAATAAATTTGCAGTTAATAAAATGACCAAAAAGCAGCTGACACACAGGGTGAGGGGTTGATAATAGCAACCAGATGCTACATTTTACCCCGACTATATGAGACAGTTTTATTTTTTCAATCGTGTTAGTATGAGTAGTTCATGTTTAAGCATAATATGTCTACATATGTAGGGAGCAGATACAAAACTCTAAATATTCATCATCATGAAATATCTCAGAACATCTCAGAAACGTGTGAAATGATTTCCTTATAACAGGACCCATATCTCATAAACACAAGACAAGTATGTCATCTCATAATCATTATTTATAGTAGATATTAAGGTTAGAATCTATGTGCATTTCATAATTATGAGATCTGTATTTAATAATTACAAGGAAACAACTTCAGTACCTTGTAAGCGTTTTTGCAGGATGTTGCTAGTAATTCTTGCAATTATGAAGTATTTTCTTATAATTAGGAGAAGCAGATCTCATTTCTTCTCATGAGAAAATACAAATACAGAACTTGTATCTCTAATGACAAGCTAAAGATCTCATAATCCTGAGATAATTAGTTTCGCTGTATGTATCAGATACTGTTCTAATTATAAAATGCCATATATATATATATATATATATATTTCATAATTAATACAGTATTCAGGATTAAAAGAAACCTTCAGAATTTGGTGCATTCCACAATTCTCTACTGAGAAATCTCTACTTTTTCCAGTAATCGTGCACGAACTCCAACATGCACCGTACTGTTCTCCGTTTCCTGTTCATGTAGAACATTGTAGATTCTCAGTCTCATTTTACTACCAAAAGCATTTAAATGCATTGGATTATGAGGGTGATTATGAGGCAACATGGCAGCAGAGAGCAGGAGTGTCACAGTGGGAATAATTGGTTAGTAACCGGCACTGTTCTAACACAGCATGGGACGCGGTATAAAACCCACAGTTCAGTATCGCTGCTAACGAGCACAAACCCGGTCGGATCACCTCGGAAAAAAAACGAGCCGCGATCTCGTTTTGTCACATTCCAGCGTGGGGCGTGATGGTGAGATCCCGAGGCTTGTGACTCCCCGAGTGTTTGTCACTTCCTAAATGTCAGCGCAGTCGTCAAAGTCAGACCGCGTGTCAGTCCGAGTCAGGGCTACTTTTCCATCCGTGACGGCGGGCCCGAGGCGCGGCTGCTGCGTCTCCGACACCCACATCATTAAAGCCTCATCATGGCCGGCCGACCCAGGTGACGGTGCACACTCGCACACGGGGTGTAAGGAGACTGACGGGCCCGATAATGGACCCTCTGACAAAGCTCACGCCAAACAGCCAGAGAGGACGAATCAAATGGGCACCCACGTGTCTGGGGGGGGGGGGAAAGGGCAACAGGGTGTTTTCCCCTCTAAAATATTCCATCTTCTCTCTGCCCCCCCAACACTCACCCACTCTCAACCTCCCGTCACTCGGCTGAGTTGAGTGGGGATGTCAGCCTCCTCTTAGTTTTCCAAATTGCTCCTGAAACCTAGCCAGCCATAGCAGATCTGCATTCGGCAGAGGACGGAATGAGGGCACACGGAGAGGAATACGTTTCCAAAATGAAACATGGAGATGTTTCTTTGCATGATGGCCCCCGGGAAACCGGCTTTTTAAACAGGGTGAAGGAGTCACTTAGTCATACCGGCGGATTAAAGCCGACCTTCAGGATACTCGTGCAAGGACGAGGAGGCGATTTCCAATGATTTGATTATTACTGCACCAATGTATGTTGGCATTCTGTATGTCTGAAGGAGCCTCTGTGATGAGGATGCAGATGAATTAATAGCGATAATGAATTCAAATGGAAGTCTGAACTGCACACACGTCAGAGGTGGGAAGTAACCAAGTACATTTAGAGATGTATATTACACTACAGGTTTTGATTCACATAAGATTTTTCTTCTGTTTATTTATCTTCTACTTCTTACTTTTTATCCTTCCTCTCTACCCTCCCAAATCCCTACCTTGCTTCCTCTGTCCTTCCTTCCTATTATTTCTTCTTTCTTTGTCCTTTTTTTTCCAGGATACACGGTGGAGAGGAACTAGTGTGGCACCGGCTCCATCTGCAACACCTGGAAGCTTCTTGACATCCTCACCAAGCCATATTTTTCATATATGTATCATTATGTCATATTCTTTCGTATTATTACTCATTATTTCCTTTTGTCCTTTTTTTTTACACTTTCAATCATTGAAAGTGTACAGGTGGCACAGGAACAGGTAGGTGGTACATGCACCGGTAATGTGGTTATATGCTGCAGGGCTGATGAGGGAAAGTGGAAACCGGCTAGGTGAGCTGGTGAGGGAGTCAGGTGACTGAGGCAGAAGTCTGAGGACATCTGGTGGACAGGTAGAGAATGTCAATGAACGGGTTTGAAGTGGGAATGTGGCTGAAGGTCTTTCTACTACGTACTGATCCTCATCCTTTCTTCAGTCATTCCTTCTTCATATGATTTGAAATAACAAAAGAAGAGAATGAGGATCCTGGCCTCTCTTTCTTCTCCTTCCTGTCCTGTCGATCCTCACTTTATTTTTTTAAATCTTCTTTCTGCACTTTCTCTCTTTTTTCATCATTTCCATCCTTCGATTGTATTATTCCTGACATTCCCTTTTCCTCTCTTTCTTTCTCCAACGTATCTGAATGCATAACACATTTAAGTTTAATTCCACCTAACGGTGAAACTTCTCTTTAAATTGACCATTTTCATTTTCCAATCTCAAGGAAAGATTGACTGCAAGTCTTTTACTTAAACATCATTTTTCCTTTCTGGTATTGATGCTTTAACTTCTTAGGATTACACAATTTCTTGCACTACCGTGCTGTTCATTCGCTGTCATCTCGACACTTGACACTTGGGGAAAATGGCAGCAAAGAAGGAAATTGGCGGAAATTTGAGGCTGCGGCATCGACAGTGGACTTGGCAGTGAGGCTTAACAAGCTTTCTGTTTTGACCCCAGCTGTGCCGGGCCCCTCCTCGGACTCCTCGGCAGGGGTGTATGATGTGTGACAGAGCTGTCACAGGTATGAAGCCTGCGTGCGGCAAATCCACCGACTGTGGCGAGGAGCGCGGGGAGGACAGGCGGGACGGAGGGAAATAATGGGGGGCTGAAGGGTAAGGGGGGGGGATCTCCATCGGAGTGACAGCTCGTCCAGGTGGGGGACAGCCGGGTGACAGTGATGGAGGGGGAGGAGCTCCAACACACACTGCCAACAGGTCCCTATAGTCCCTGCTATTCTTTGCTGGCTTGCAGAGTTTCCATAATACTGAAAACAAGGGGATGTTTGCGGATTTGTGCAGTAAAAGCAGATAATAGAGTGTGTATACATACTGTAGTGCATGTGGAAATACACTCACATGCACATCCACAGTGAAACCTGACTACACCACTGAACACATCACTGCTCAGGCTAGATCTGGGTCACAAGTCATTAAATCCCCTTGTTCATCAGCTGCCCTTACACACACACACACACGCACACGCACACTGCACTCCCGTCAACTCACCGCATACCATCTGTCCTCCTAAAGCTGGGTTATCAAATCCATTAAGGTCTAGCAGGTCAACATCCACAGAGCAGCCAGACGCACGTGAAGCAGCCCGCTGACAATGGCCACGTCTCTGCTCACAGCACAACACACAGCCAGGGAGGAACTCTGAAGACACCACACGTTGCAGCTGTGGTTATTGGTAACACTTCATAATAACCATCATTAATCACTGGTAAAATCATTTAACATGGAGCACATGGACCCAGATATTTTCTGAATGATTGGTTTGTAAACCGTCTATAAACATTATTTGGTACACTATTATAAAGTTACAACTGATGATGATAATATCTTGTAATTAAACGGTAAGTAAATACTTTGTAAATCATCTATAAACTTCTACGAACTTTATTTGCGATAATCACTTTTCATTTTCATCTACATGTAATTGTTTTTTGCAATCTTAACATTTACAGTATTATTGTACTTTTTCTGACAGCAATGATCTTCCATAGAGGGATGCCTACATATTGCGACCTTACCATTCTTGGTCACACTGTAGAGTAGTCTCAGGCAGAGAGAAGAAGAACAAATAGGTCTCAGAGAGACATGGGGGGGAGGAAGGCTTTCTGTAGAATAAGACGATAAAGACTGTCTGGAGGGCAGAGGAAGACCAACAGAGATCAGGAGGAAACAGAAAATAGCCATGTTGGCTGACTTCTCAGATAAAGCCCCAGCACAGCTGGTGTTTATCCAGCCAGTATCTATACTGTCAAACTCCACCACACAATGCTTTAGTTGTTCTGATGTTCATTCTAACTTCAGAAAATCAATCGAGGGAGATGAGAAAACTGACCTCCTCAGCAAAACAAGGCGGAACAGAGCGCCAGCAGACATTCTGCTCAACCAAGCATTAGCCCACATTTATTGGTCGTGTCGAGCCACAGAGCCGTTTTAACAGCGCCTGAACAGTTCTTGAGAACCCAAATCCAATTGCAGCCATGTCGTGTTGAAGCTCTGACAGCTGTATGTGGAGGGTGAGGGGAGAAATTCTATATAAAAAACAATCAATATCTGTGATTACACATCAGATGGACTCCTGATGACGGAGCGTTGTTGTCTTTGGGCTGTGTTCCATCACCTCGACCATCGTGCCAAGTTGACAGAAGTGGGTCACGAAGCAGTGAGAAATCATATAAGTAATCAATATCGAGCAGACGTATGAGCATGTCAAAGCAGCTGCTAATCCTCTTTGTTAAGAACTCCACCAGGTAGCAGCTCCTACAGGGAAGCTGACAGGGACGTAAACAGCTTGATGCAGCATCTTCCACAACCCGCTACCATGAAAATCGATGAATGCTTTATTATTGGAATATGTAAAACATGTTGAAACAGTTGCCACAGTGCGCCGGCATTACTTGTAGTCTTTGCCCCATGGAAACCTTTTCAGACTGATTTAATGCACTCTGAAATAATGGATCTTAATTGTCAGAAAGGAGAGACCTGCTTCTTTTAACGCATTGAAGTTGTCATGGTGACCACCGCTATGACAAAGAATATGGAGCTTTTCTCGAACATTGCATATTGACCCGGGACGACTTAAATGCATTTTCGCAGAGCTCTACTGGCTGCTTTTTGTAATTATCACACATGAATGCAGTGAAGAGCAGCGGTGTGACAGGTGATCTCCTCTGGGTGCTGAGAGAGAACAGGACATCACTCATCCCAGGCGCAGCATCTCAGTCATATGGGAAGAATCCAGCTATTGCGGGACATCAGGTGACAGGCTATTTTTAGGTTTAAATAAAATGTCCTCCTAAGTTACTGTTAATGTTCTGAAACTCAAATTAAAAACTCTGATGCCATCCTTTTGTTTTAAATCCTATGAATCAACTGACTTTGGCTACTACTAGTAGTGTTGGCTCCCTCGTCCACATGTTATGTCCTTGAGCAAGACTATAATTAGATAATTAGTGTGTAGGGACAATCAGCATGAACATAGAGTCCAATGGAGACGTAAATGACGAAAGAAAGGCCTCTGAAATCAATAGCAATAATAACTCATCTATATGTTCACATTCAAATTTCAGGATAATCTCCAAATTACATAAAACATTCAGTATGATGTTGGGAAGTGAAGCGCAAAAACTGTACAAATATCCTTGCCTTAAATGATGCATGTATAAAATCAATAGAAAATACAAGAGAGGGATTGCTGCAAGGCAAAGTGGTCGGAGTTCCAACGCTGATGTGAGGAAAGGAGTTTATTTTGTTCTCTTTGGTGGAGTCTCATGCCGCTGGTCATGTGTATGCAGCAGCCATTTCTTCCTGTCACAAGAGTGCTGGGGACAGACCGGAAGCAGTTCTTGTAAGGGGTCAATACCCGGCGATAAGTGTCTCCTTCCCACAGTGGGAACTGCCATTGGTAATTCAGGCTTTGGTGAAGGTTCCCTTTGAGCCTCTGGAGCGCTCCTCTCTGAAGCCGTGGTTTAAGGCTGCACTGACCTCAGCTAAGAGAGTGTGTGAACTAACTGTCGCTGCAGCCAGAAGTTAAAGAGTTATTTCACGTAAAGGGCTATATAACGCTGGATGCTTTTAGTCTTCACCCCAATGCCAGGGACAGGAAGGTAGATCCACTTTGCACAGTGCCATGCT
The DNA here is from genome assembly GCF_050575085.1 of Anarhichas minor. Lineage (NCBI taxonomy): Eukaryota > Metazoa > Chordata > Actinopteri > Perciformes > Anarhichadidae > Anarhichas > Anarhichas minor. The sequence goes on from NW_027466464.1 coordinate 4,386,413, forward strand.
TTGCCATGTTATATCGAACGTACGGCCCCCAACAGACACACTGAACAGCTGTTCATGTGCTCTACAAAGCCGTATCAAAGAAACGCCTGGTGGGATGGCTTTGTGAGTGCATCTCACAAAGCCTGTAAGCAGGCCTGAAGAGACCCTCCCACTGTGCTCTGTACACACTGGACACAGGGCTGGGGAAAAGGGTGGGGTGTCGAATTGTGTTGCACCTGACCCCGTCTTCACCCTCTGAGCATGATACACTTACATGTTCATGTCCTCCTTGATGAACTGGTGAATGTGGTGTGCAGGGTGTCTGCTGCTTGCCTTTTGACCCCTACAGGGTTAGGCAATGACTCTATTTCAAGGCAGGGTGTGCATTCGATGTCTGTAAGAGTTTAAGAGAAGGATATTGTAACCCTAGTTCTATGAGCACAGGCGGAGCCCACTACTAAAAGGGCCATGTCGCTGCTACTCTGCTTTCTCCGGTGTCGAATGGCAGACATCAGTGCGAGCTGCCTTATATACTGTGGAGTCTGCACATATTATATTTTCAGTGGCCAAATGCATGCTTGTGATTGGAGGAGAGTATTATCCATAGGGTCTAGAAGTGGGCTCCTTCTCCTTAGAACTAGAGTTGATTGCAATACAAATGCTGGAAATGTAAGTATTTCATACAGTGATAGGCAGTCATCCGGAACTCATAGCAGTTGAAAGTTGAAGAGAACAAGTGCATTTGACAGAAGTTGGGTTGCAGTTAAATTCATTGATGCCTATTGTCAAAAAAGGGAGGTGGGAAAAAATGTGACTATTACAGACTTGAGAACCCGGGTTATATGAGTATAGGAGTCCATATTCATGCACATTCATGAGGATTCACACGGGTTAATTAGGTAGAGAAGCAGCAGCTGCCACCTCCAAGCTTGTGTCTTCAGAACATCAAAGCAGCGTTGGCCAGCTTGGTGTTCGGTCCCATCTCACTCTTCTCTTTCTCTGCCCTCAAGTTGTTGAGCGACATCACTCTTTAATCAGCTTTGCATCTGGGGAGCACTCTGCCCCAAAGATATCATGCAAATGAGCCCACTGTTCTTTGGTGGAGCAGCGCCTGGCGGGGTGCTTGATGCATTCTGGTGGTCTGCTGTTCTGTAGTGAACCCGGGAATATTATGTAAGATTGAATTTGTACAGGCCTGAGCCAAGGCAGCGCTGCTATTCATGCAGTCTTACAGGAACAAAAACTGTACCTCTTCACCCTCAATTCAGTTCTGGCAAGGACCTAGTCGTTTGCGGGGGCTTCCAGATGGATGGAGCTGGAGAGTGATCTCTTCTGTTGGCTCATGAGGTTTCTGTGGGTGTGCACCTGGGGGTCACTGATTGTGTTACTTCTGGCTACATTTACCACAGCTTTTCCAACAAACGGCTGCTGTCTGTGGCCTGGAGGAGTGAATCCCAAACTGATTTCTAAAATATTGATTAGCAGGAGAAAACCCTCATCAGTTGAAATAATTAGATAATTATGAAATCCATGTAGAGGTACTGTTGTCTGTAAATAGAATTGATTCAGCAGTAAGTAAAACGTCTTCAACCATCCGTCTGTGTTTAGTTTATCCCCAGAATTAATTATTTGTGTTTGCTCACTTCATTGACAAAATATTTCAATCAGGACAATTTGCTTATTGCCAGTGGATTGATCCCTGTCTCATTCCTTCCATTCTCTCTCAACTTTGACCTGCTCTCCAATATCCAGCCAATTGGAGAGAACTGATGCCACTGAATGATCATTTAGAAATGAGTGATTATTTCTTTATCCTTCAGCTTGTGGAAAGCTGTTGTTAGATCCCTAGCCATGCTAACTCCTGCAGCTGATGCCAATGACCCCGCTCACATTATGGTCTCTCACTTAACAAATGATCTGCCAGGACAAACAGTTGTGCAAAACGACTCCGCCACCATTCATTCAAAACACTTTTATGAAACTGGCCCCAGGTTGTGGACATTGTGTTTCTGAGTCCCTTCAACCCTCCACACCTAGGGCAAGCATAAGACACACCCCTTTTACCTCGGTTGATCAACTTTGGAGCCCAGTATGAGCAGCTGTGTCCAAAGTTCTATGGAGAAGGATGTTATTGGTAATACCATGACCATAGTGAACATAGTTCACTATGGTCATTCCTTTCCTGAAAGCATGTGAGCAGCCCCAACCACAATCTAAGGAGACTAAAGGTCCACTCAGGCTATAGTTCTCCTGTCGTGGTCCTGAAGTCTGGAAACTCTGGAAAGAGAGCCAAATATCATGAGCAGGTAGCTGTGGTATTTGTTCTAAATGTGTGTTGGTACATACTGTATATCTTACTAGTATGCTTGATTGATGACAATAAGAAGCTTTAGATGTAGGGACTTAGGACCCAGGGTCTGTGTAGTTGGAAGAAAGAAGGCTAATAAGAGTTGCAGTTAAGAGCAGTTTGTTCTCACATTCATATGTGTTTCTTTGAAAGCCTGACAATAGCAGCGTCATGGACAGAGATGGAGAGCTTACTAATGGTGGTGGGATTAATGTGAATTGCTGGCTGCTTGCTCTGCAAAGCATTCACAGTACTGGGCATCACAGCAGCCACAAGAGGCAGAGCAATCAGGAGCACATCTGAGGCTGCTGAAAGACCCTCCAGACTGGTAGTCAGAAGGCTTGATTTGTGTCCCATCGCACCCTAAGGTGTATAGAGGTGTATCTTGAGTTTTTGTTGGGTGAACAGAGTCGAGTCTAGTCTATGTCAACTTCTAGTCTACTATATGGATTCAGGGGAAAAAAATCCATTTACCATTTACCATTTCAGAGGAAGTTGTGTTTTGTCCGACATGGCATATGATGGCATGTGACTGCAGTGCATTATGGTCTATTAAGGCTACGACTGGTGGATGGATTGGTATACACCCCTATAGTGAATAGCTTTTCACTAGCTTCAGAAAGAGTCCCAGCTCTTTGATCTTAACCTAACACCAAAACCTGACATTTACTTTTTACAATTTAAATCTGGAGTCTATCGAACTCTCTAACAGTACAGAACAGAGCGGACTCACTCTGACACCACATCATCAACAACCCACCAGGTATCCACAGGAAGAACACCACCCATAAACAAGAGCATGGATGTCACGACAACTGTTTTAAAAGTATGTTTCGACTACCACTAATGCCGTTGTATGACTAGAATATGCACAGTACACTGGTTGACCATCTAATCTCTAAACTATGAGAAAGAATGCCCATCCTCATCTTTTACCCTTTTACCTTGCGTATCTCAACATATCCTCGACTTGTATCTTATCTTATGAAAAAGTTGCTCATTATTTGTGCGTTTTTCAAAAATGTTTGACCCACCCGTCTCACCTACCTGCCCTAAGTCGTTTATACTTCCTGGTTTATGATTATGTGGCTTACATACAAATTGATTTTGTGGGATATCTACGAATTACAGCACATTCATTTTTTTGAAGGTAGAGCAACGAATGCTGTATGAGAACAGCCTGCTTATTTCAATACCTCTTTCACTCCAATTCAAGATATGCCAGCCTATGCAGAGAATTCAGTAATATCCTCTGACGGCAGCGTTTGCCCTTCTGCGAGTGTAAGGAAGCGCTGTCTTTGATGTACTAACTGTCTGCAGCAGTTGAATGAAGGCATACTCAGCCTTTGTGCAAACACCCTGCTCTTCAGCCAGCAAGTGTGATTTTAAACTTCACAATGACAGTTGTTCACAGACACCTTTTGAGTCATCTGGAACAAAGCTGTCAAGCCAGTCGTCTCTCTCCAACTCTGATCGCGGTTCACATTATGGCTGTTACCTCAGTTGTCTCTCTGCTTCCAGGGCCCGGGCTCAGTGACATCTTAAACTGTGCAGATAAATGTGCTTTGACAATACAATGCTTATGTGACATATCAGATGTTATGTCTGGATAATGGCTAAATGGTGACACAAAATAACTAAATACTGAAAATATGCAATCTCTCTCTCTTATGAAATGAAAGCACAGCAAAGCAGCATAGCATCACATTTAGAGGACTGTGATGTTTGTGAATTATAGATTCAACTCTTTTTTTGGACCCTAAACAGAATAGTAATTCTAATAAGTCCTGCAAGTTAAACTACAAAACACATTGTTTGTCCCTCTAGTAACACTGATGGATTACTGAACAGGCCTTCCGGGGACAGGCCCAGGGGCTCACAGTCTTAGGGGCCCCTGGTCCTTCACCTAAAAAATGTCACTCAAAGAGACACGTGCCGCCCAGGGAAGGACAGGGAACGACCACAAAGAAACATAAAACGACTACCAAGAGACACAAAGGACGACATAGAGACCAAAGCATCTACAAAGAGACACAAAGTGACTCACAACGACTATGAAAAGGTGAGAAACAACCACAGACAAAAAAACTGCTAAAAGATAAAAACATTTACAAAATGACACAAACCCAACGACAGATGTGTACCAACTACAAAGAGACACAAAACAACAAGAAAAAGAGGCTAAACAACTATAACGTCTAGACAACAAATGAGGGGATATGACAAAATTGCCTGCGCATTGTCTGATTTAATGCAATCAATAACTTATTATAACTCATTTCTAATTTGGAATTGTTGTTCCTGTTAACTCCCCGCGGGGGACAGCAGAAGAAGCTGTTGCTATCAGAGATATCAATCAATCTTTGGAAATGAAGCCTAACTGAACCACAAAGATGTCTGCTGCAAAATAATAACCAAAAGAATAAACACAGCGGTATGTCAATCCTGCAATGCAACTGTATGTTTCATCATTCTGCATCTACTGTATGAGGCTGTGTTTAGTGCTTATTGGCAAATATTAGCATGCAGACACTAAGGTGGTGAACATGACAAACGTTACACCTGCTTAACATCCCCACACTGATGTGTGCATCAAAGTGCTGCTGTAGCCTTTTAGTTACGGCCACCAACACCTTTGACTCGCTTTACCTAACCGTACCTAAGTAATGCTATGTTGATCATGTATGGCCATGGCATGAATATGTTAATAAATAATTAACATTAAAAACTATTTTTTTCATTTATTCTAGTAATCTGGGGTCTTGTAGAAACGTCCTTGATTATGTCAGATATACGCATACGCCTCATGTATTTGGACTTTGTTCATTGGAGTTATTAAATGTGTTGTATTTATTGTATCAAAATTGTTACAAACTATTAGTTTTTACACTATATTGTGCAGATCAGAAGTGCAGTAACGATGTCACAGTTAGAGGCCAACCGTGCTACAAATTGGTCCACTTATAGCAATGGCAGGCACTTACCGACTGTGTGCTGGCTACAGTACGACGTAAGTGGACCATTATGTGAAAAAACACATCAAATACAATTTGGAGGAAATGGCATATGAGCATCTTTATGAAATTTTATATTTCCCATTTCAAAGTGATGATTGACCTGCAGTGTGGTGGGGGCCGCAGGAAGTGTCTCATGCACTCCCAAGAGGCAGTGGGGGAAATGAACCATGCTGATGTTCCATGAGTGACTGTAACTGCTAAGCCAATGAAGACACCAGCTCTGTAAACTCCAGAATAACAAATCAACCTCCCAACACACACACACACACAGACACACACACACACACACACACTCTGCTGTCACAGATTAAAAGCTAATGTCATTCTGCTCCACTTAGCCATCTCTGATTTAGATGTTCTGGATCTATTTTTTCGTGTTTTGTTTTGTCAAAGCATCCATTTGATGTGCCATTTCCTGTTCCCTTTCATTATCCTCAAGACCTGCTGCGCTGCTTTTCATTTCAGGCAAAATGAGTCTGCCATCTCAGCAACTATAATTGCTGAAAATTCATTCCAATTTAGCAATTTTCTTGAGTACCCTTTTGCTTATAACATGACTTACTCAAAGGAAAGTATATCACACTCTGGGGGGAATGAAGGGTTGCTATTGGCGCTGTTATTATTATTATTTTATCAGCTGTTATTAACCGCGGCACAGCCGTGTCCATGTGGCGGGTTGAGGCTGACCGGGACATCCATCTCCTCGCAGGGAAAAACCATCTGCCTCGCAAATCCCTCCAGTGCATCTGTTGCATTCTGCAGATGACCGTCTGTATAGAGAGCAGCTCCTAAAGCTAATGCATGTTTGAAATCCCAACGTTTTCCCAGCCAACACTGACTCCTCAAAAGCACATTTTGTTTTGAACCAATAATTGTTTCTATCTCACCCAGACATTTTCAGACAGCAGGGTTGGGAGAGAATACTTCATCATGAATGTCATTGTAGTAGTTTTGGAATCACAATGAAAGCTGAGAAAAGGGCTGTGACGCTTTAAAGGCTTAACCAACAGATTATTAGCGAAGCTAAGCTAACCAACCATTGAGACCACCATACACTTATGTTTACTGAGGTAATCAATCAAGTGAGGAGTAGAGTCATTTCTCATAGACTTCTATACAATTGGACTGCTTTTTGCAACCAGACGAGTCGCCCCCTGCTGGCTATTAGAAACAATGCAGGTTGACAGCACTTCCACGTTGGCTTCATTTCTCAGAAAGGCTCAGAAACAAAGCAAATAGGCGTATTAAACAATTTCTCTAACCCCATTACCTGAATCAATGTGAGTCATGCTGTGTGACATGAAGGCGGAGGAGAGGGGCTGACGTAATAAGAGCCAGTGGACACTGCTGATTAGTCAAGACCATGGCAGTGGCGCAGATTGTGAAAAGCACACACAGAGCACCATTTGTCTTGTTAGTTTGCCAAGGCGGCAGATGACTCTGCTCACCCTCCTCCCCTCACTCTCATCATGTGTGCCGGCCAAGATGAAGAGCATGTTTACTCGTTTTCCTTTTTTTGTCTTTCAGCAGGCTCTGAGCTGCAGCTGCAGCCTTCTGCCTTTCTGTGTCACGTCAGAAGGCATCACCTCATCGTCTGACGGGAGTGGATATCCGCTGCTGACAATTGTCGTACTTCGACGGCACATTTCCCTCTCGCTCCTCACGTGCTGTCGTCACTCCACCGCCAGGGGGAAGGGATTTTGGATTGGTAATGACCTCCTCCCAGCCACAGCTGTCCTTGCAGAGATGGAGGAGTCATGGAGGAGGAGGCTGCTGGGAGGCTGAGTACCAGCCCTCTGGCAACTAGAGAGGCCACTAACTAAAAATAGAATAGAATGAGGTGGAACAACATAAGGGAAAAGAATAACACAGATAATGGAGAGCAGGTGACGATGAATGTGTCTCTTAAAAATATGGGATAAATAACCAAGCTAAGACTGTCCTGGACTTTCTTTGGCCACACGGGGGGAGCAGATAAAACAAAAGGTATCATTTTAACACACTCGGGGGTTTTGCTTCTACAGTCTTCCTTGGTCTGGTTTGACCAGTATAACTCTTCTCTACTTGTAATACCATCATACTACATTTTAGCATTTACTATGTCCCAAAATGTATATTTTGTAGCCTCTGGACATTGTCCTGCATAGCTAGATCCAATGAGAGTTATTCATGATCAATTGTTAATTAGTTTTCTCTGCCTATGAATTGGTTTCATCCGATGGCGAGGCCTTGTTTCTTTAATAATCCCAGAGGTTATAGAGAGTCCAGGTTGTTCCAGTTGATTGGTGAGCAGCGCTTTGACAGTCTCTCAGAGCTTCATCCCATCTGTCTTATTCGTGAGAGATTTCCCTCTCAGGGTCACTGACTCATACTAAGCAAACAGTGCTGCGCCATAAAGTGATACCACAGGAAAGTAACGTTTCATTCAACTCGTCAGTGTCAGTGTCACGACAGCATTTCATATTTTCCATCAATCTCTGTTTTGCTGTGACAGGCCTTGGAAGGCTGAATGAGATGTCAGAAACACGATACTTAGGATGAACACTGATTCAGTTCCTCCTTTTTGAAAATTCACATTTTCCTATCCTATTAATTCGTTTCCTAGTTTTTCAATTGGTGTTTTATAATGTCTGAAAGTGAAAGGGGCCGTGTCCACCAAAGTGTTTTTTCCTGAGGCCGGCGTACTATTGAATTTCTTTGCAATGGGAGCGTCACAAAATGAAGCTACAAACAGCAGCAGCGTGACCAGGCGAGCATCATTACCTGCTGCAAGTTCTTTAGTGGTCGCAGAGAGAGAGATCTGATTATTAAAAGATTCAAAAGGTTCAGATTTCGCAAGTCTATCTTAAAACGATACATACAGTTTACATCCAGACATCCAGAGAGTTATCCTGTTATCATCATTCCTCCTCTCCATTCTGGCCTTGAAATGATCTCTTTCTAATGTGAATCCAGTATAGAGATGAAATGAAGGAGAACATCCACAGTCTTTGATCTGTAAAAATATACATTCTAAAGCTCGGTCGAAGGTGCGCTCAAGTGTTTTTTCTTGTCCTGGTATAGCTACGTAAGGTTAATTGTGCCCGCTGCAACATACTGTATACCCACCTGTCCATGGAGACACACAGATGGATGCTGTGGAGGATAACAGGAAGTAACCTGATTGTTGATAGCCTTGATAACCTGTCATTGAGTGACAGCACAGGTCAAAGTAATTAACACTGACGTTGGCTCCTTTATAGCAAATATTCCAGTTCGATGCAGCAATTAAAAACATCTGTGGCAACATGTCTGCTTTGAAAAAAGTCCATACAATATTTCACTTCACATTATCTGGTCATGTGCACCCTCCCAATTATCAACAAATCTGCTTCTATCAGCTCTAAGAAGCCTTTTTACATTTTTTTTTATTTTTAGCTCATCGTGTTGGTTTTCCAGCCTGCTATCTCTCATCAGCAACATCCCCCCACTGATACACCTGATGTACACTACCTGCCCAGCCAACCCATTCTCACTCCCAACTGCTCAGTAGATTTCAGAGCAACTGACATAATTTAATTTAAAGTCTGCACAGGGCAAGTGGGAATTCTAATTCACAGCAGTGACGTGACAAGCCTATTTATTTTGACTAAAAACATGCTTAGTTTAACCCAAACTACAATCTTTTCCAAACCCTACCCAGGTACTTCTGTTGCCTAAACCTAACCTAGTATTTTTGTTGCATAGGATAAAAACTAAGTAAACCTGTGTTGGCAGTTTATTTTGAAAAGAGATGTTTGTACGCAACAAGTGTAAACTTACACTTCATCCCTGAGTCCAAAACTGCTGCTAGAGGGGAACCTATAGAGCCAATGTGAATATTGGGCTTTCATTTATGATGTGGACGGAAACACAACTCTAAATGAAATATAATGCTGCTCTGGTCTGCTGAGTGTGGATGTAAGCAGCTGTTGCCTAATGTGTTGATAATATGCAAAGTAAAACACAATAAAGAATTCATCAAGCTTTGATAGAGAGTTGATAGAAAAGAGTAGTTTTAATGATTCATAGTTATTATTATTTATTATATTAAAATACCTATTAGCAGCATGAAATATGAGAGAGCTCTTTTTGTATTAGCACCACAAAGCTGTTGAAGTAATTCATGACATTACATCCATTAAATGTGATTTAATGAGATCAAATCTATCTCTGGTCTGAAGGGCCTCTGGTGTGCTTGTAGTGAATCAGACAAGTGAGTAAAATGGTGAGTAAGCTGAGTAGAGGTTGCAGATTTGATCCTTTTTCTACCACTGGTTTGTAGCATTGGGGGGGTTAGAGGCAGAGCAAATGGAGAGTGCCATGTGCCTCTGACAGATCCCAGTGCAGCAGAATGGAGCTCACCGGCACTCTGGCTCATGTGACAGCTTCCCGAAGCCAGATGGCACTTAGTGTTATCCAAGAGACCTCATCCTGGCACCTCCCACACCGCATTGTTGGAACCAAAGTCTGTACGTGCAGATGACCCACTGTAGCTATGGTGTTGGCTCCAACCTGTGGACCATCTTGCTGAAAAGAGGGGAACCTAGGCCTTGTGGACGATGCTGCTACCTCACGGTCCGTCCCTAATAGCATGCACTGGACTTGAAAGGGCATGCTAATGCTTGTGCACTGCCTTCCTGTCAGGGAGTCATCTTTGGTGATGCCTCGTGAATTTGTGTGCACTTTCTCTGTCAATACGATAAAAACGTAGCAACGTGGACAGATATCCTTGTAGGAGACTCCTTGGTCTCCCAGATTTAAGAGGCACCAGTAGTAGGGTACAAGAGATCAGGACTACGAGAACCTGAACTTTTTAGGCAGCCCACTGCTGACAGGTGTCTCTGCTGTGTTAGACACATGAGCATGGCAGTCCAAGTCCTGCCAGTCCCTAAACATAACCTTCACAAAGGCTAATGACGCTGTAGTCATTACCAGCAGATTTTGTATTGCAAAACTAGATATCTGGCAGGAACAGATGACACAGTCAGTAAATATTGCAATCAGGATAGAGTCAGGATCAACATGTGTGTGACTTGACAGATGTGTTAATTAACATTTCCTTAATATGTTAATAAATATGTAATCTGGTCCGCATTCTGTTTCCAACAAAAAATATTTTCAGTTTCACATTGTATATAAGCTATATATTAATTATAATATAGAGCGTGATTACTAGCTGCAGCTATGCAGTAGAGATCAATACAAACCCTCCAGCCAATGAGAATGGAGCATTCTCTGTGGCCACCGATCCTTTAATGCACACTGCTTTGGATTATCTCATGCTCTAAATCAAACTGATCTTGACGATTAGAATTTAACGTATTATTGTTATTGACCAAGTCTGAGTCAAATAAAACATTTTTTTCCATATTTTCACAACCATCCCACCCTGTACCCGATGATTCGAACATCCATCTTGCAGTTGGTGGAATAAACAACACCTCTTTCTGGTGCTAAACTGATTATTTACAGTGCTGCTGAGTCATGCAGCAGTTTGAAGAGGACAAGCTGATCTCTTGTCTGTGTGTACATGTCGTTGACTTGATTTTCCTTGGTCATAGTTGTTTGTAAACGATATTTAGGGTGACATATTTTAGTTTTTTTGCATATTGATTTTAGCCCCAGATAGATGTTCCACAATATTCTGCAAATAAACAGGAAGAGAAAGTAACTCTATCTGGCTCCACCCTCGCTGTATCAGTCTATGCGTGCACCGGGTATAGTAGTGCATGTTGTGCCTGAGTCAACCCGAGGAAAGTGAGCTGAGGGAAACAGTGTAAGCGATACAGCTGTCCAACAGGGTGTGTGAGGTTGAAGTGGTGGAGGGTGACGAGTGTCTGATGACTTCTCTCACTCAATTTACACTCCCCTTCTTGATGTATCAGCCCGCCAGCACGGACGCCGTCGGAAGCTGCTCTTTGTGTAGGGCCCGTCGACCCTCCGCACAACATGTCCGCCTCAGCCCAGTGTGTTCCCACTGTGATGGGGCAGTGCTGCATGTTAGCACCTTACCCACACCGGCTGGAGGTATCTGCTGGAATCATTCGAACCGCAACCTCCAGACACCGTGTGAGGAGTGCTCTGTTACACACTCAAGCATTGGCGCAATTAGATGAGCAAGTCGGTAATCTTGGGGTTGTACAATATCTTTGCCACACCAATGTCTCGTAAATTTGTTCCCAGACTTTTCTTATGTTAAAAATTCCAAGTCCGCTGACATCAATGGTGGGCACGGCCATCTGCAAAACTAGATTTTGATACAGGGCCCCTTTACAGCTGATGTACAACTAGTGCCTCCCTGAGTCAGGGAGAAAGACGATGGATAAATTGTGAGCTGCAGATGACTGTACTTTGTGTGAACCAGCACCTCTACCTCATGGTAAACTTCTTTTTTGTTGCCATGCCATTATGGAAAAAATTACAGAGTGAGGTTAGTACAGTATTATAATGATTGGTAGAAATGATGGCAACTAGAAAAGCTAAGATATAACAAGCTACCAAAGGGACCAGAGAGTCACCAATGAGTCTAGTTCTGTTTGGAAGCACACTGCTCAATGCTGTTTGGGGCTTACAGTCTTGTGTTTTGTCACCTTTCTGTACACAGATGGCTTCCCTCCAGTGACTGCACTGACACAAGAGTTGTATATGAGCGCACAGAGTGAATCTACTGTGTGTCAATTAGTGGAGATGGAACACTCTTTTCTGTCAGAGCCACAATCACTTTGTGATTTGGGGACGGGTGTGTTTTTACATCAAAATCTGCAGCCTAACAAGATCCCATCTTCTACATTGTCACTCTGGTTTTTCTCCCCTTCCTGTCTCTGCCTCTATCCTCATCTGCATTCTCTCTCTCTCTTCACCTCTTTTTTCCTCTCTGCAGTGCACATTTTTTCAGAACACCTTTTCCCCCCGGCTCTCCGGCAACTAAATATAGTGACTGGCGCAGACAGCTCGGCCTTATAACAAATGGCAAGCAGAGCAGAGCGGCGCCGATGGTAGCAGGAGCGTACAGATGTACTGTGGCTTCACTTCGACAATGAGCCACATGCATATGAGCCATGTAGCAGATACATCAACTAGCTGCAAACAATGAAGAGAAACAGAAATGCACAGCTAATACCAGAACAACGCTACATGCTACAGTTATATTGCTATTAAAGAGTAACTGCACACTTAGATGTTTTTTAAGCTATAAACTAAATTTATTAGCTGTACTTTGTTGAAACACATCCATGCTGGTGGTAATATTGACATTTCTTAACAAATGTATTTTAAAAATCAGCACATTAGGAAATCTGGTAAATCAGTGACTGACTATCTGGCGTTAGCAATGTGCTTTCCTATGCTAAGACATGAGTGTGTCGATGAAGTTGTTACATTTGACTCATTTAGTGGCAGGACAGTTATCTAGCTAACGTTAGCGTGCTAATTCCACCATGTTTTCATGTTAACGTCACACTGGTTACAGAGAATGAGTAGAACAGCGAACTGGAGAGCGTAATTCTTGTCTCACTTGTGGTCTGATAAACAGAAAACCCATCAAATGTAATGCCCCATGCTACTATAGCCGTTGTGTTTGTTGACGCAGCATTGAGGCTTTCGTTATACGGAAGGGGGTGTGGTTTCATCTCTCAGCCTCTTACCCACTCATATGCATTTTTCAAAATGATGCAGAGGCTCAGGAAGAGCGTCCGGCTTTGAAGCTAATTCTACATAGTGGCCAATAGTGGAATTGCAATTTCCGGGTACGTCACCTGATGCTATGGTGCCCAAAAAAAAATTGACTTACAGACTTACATTGGGAACGCTGTAACTCAGTGGATCATTTTTTTCTGGTTAACCAACTTCTCAGTAGTAACACTTGATTAGCCCTCATTAGGTCCCTAAAGTTGTAAAATGCACTAATAGCTGAAGCCAGAGTTATTTCCTTCCTCCGTTCAATTTTATCATAGCAATGTATTATAATTAAAAAAATAGTTCTGGAAGGCACAGCTAAATGATTTCCATTTAGCTGTGCAGCAGATTGGCAAATGCTTGTTTTCTTAGGCCATGAACAAATTACTTATTTTGCATTTCATTTGGATGCTGCAGAAAGTTTCATCTTAGATTTCTTCACCTTTAGGATGTTTAGTTGGTAACTGATTGTCTGGGAGAATCAGCAGTAGAATATGTGCTGATATTGTGTAGAAAATGAGTCTTTTTAATTCCCAACAGGCACTGTTGGCCCGGGGGAGGCCTCACACATCACTATTCATGTTAGAATGTGAGAACTTTCTACAAGTTCCCAGCTCATGCTAAACTCAAGTGATATTTTTTTGAATCAACTGCTCAGTTTTTTGTTGAGCTGACTGCTATTTCCTCCCGTACAGCCTTCCATCTTGCACAGGGAAGTGTGACTGCAATTCTGGAGCATGTGTAATGGTTTCTTCTTCAGCTTGTGGCTAAGGACTCACTCTTTCTTTACTTTTCAGACATGTGAGAGATGCTTCTTTAACAGCCTACATCAGATTTACAGCAGAAATAAGCTTTGCCCAGCTACGTCTGTGTTCCTAAATATCTCTCTTTAGAAAGAGAAAGATGGGTTCACATGCTTGTTTTCCACATCATTTAGAGGTTACACTTAGAATGGGCAAAATAAACTTTCTGAGAATCCTTTTTAAATGCTCTTTTGATCAGAAGAGGCCTGATGTTCTGCCAGAGAACGGCCACAGCTATGCTCCCTTCAGCTGGAATCTCAAAACTCTTTCCCTCAGAACGTTTGATGTCATCAGCCTCCTCTCAGACTGCGACATTTTTTTCTCGGGCAGCAGACATTCAGAAGCCGAACCTTTACGTCAAAGGCAAGATAAAGTATTCCTGCGTGATCCAGAAACCACTTTCATCTGACAGAGGGGACAGAAATAAGATGCACAGCACTGTGGTGTAGATACCGGCTCGCATCACAACGGATCAATTTTCCAGGCATGGAAATGTTGAGGCTGCTGGATGTTTGATGCTGCAGAGTGATTAAAGTAATTGAAAACGCTACAAATGTAAGACTCTTCACTTCATTTGTATGGCACAACTTTGTGCTTTGAGGGTCAATCGAGGCTGCGTTTGAATACAACCATTTGAAATAAAGCAAAGAATGCAAACTATCTCCTGCACTGCCACGAGCAGCTGAATAGCACCAGGGGAGAGAAGCACAAAAGCCCACAAACCATGCAAGCAATCAAGAATACATCAAACGTCTGAGTGAATTCGTCTGCTTGATTTGCTACAGTATATATCTGCTCTGTAAGAATGAAAGGATAAATACATTTTGACAGTTTAACTTAAGTTAGCAAAGATTAATCAAAGAGCTTTACAAGGTTTCCACTGTCCCCCTCACTGCATGTACACCCAAAAAGCAACATGTCGTCCACCATATCTTTCCTTCACACAAAGACCATCCAGCTGGTGAATCACTCATTCAATCAATAACTCTCATTCTGACTCAATCAGCCTTCTCCACAGTAATGAAAGCCTGGGATTGGTGGACTCACCCAGAACACCGAGCCGGTAGTTGATTGTGATGACGATGACGTTCCCGTAGCTGGCCAGGATGCTGCCGTCGATCATGTTGCCGGTTCCCTCCATGTAGGAGCCTCCATGGATGTAAACCATGACTGGCTTTAACCCATTCTCATCGTGGATGTCTGCCAAAAAAGAAATAAAAAGATATGAAATCTTACTTTGTATTTGATGTAAAAATTCAAAGAATATCCCCAAAACATGTACCTCTGAAAAACAATGGAAAATGTCCGTGCTACACTACGCCCATCTTAGTTTAAATAGACATCAGGAAGAGCTCATTCATATCGTTTTAGATATCCGAGGACAGCAGTGGAAAGTAACTAATTAAGTACATTTACTCAAACATACGTTGAGCTGCTATTACTCGAGGATCTCTATTGGGCATTACATTTTAAAGTAAGGAAATTCAGATAAACAGCATTAACCCCATGCAGGTAAAGCAGCAGGGAGGGAGAGCAAAACAGATGCATGCATCGATTAGCGAAGTAGAACAACTACCCCAGGGCCCCCAAACCATCAAGGGCCCAATGCACAGTGGCCCCAATGTTTTAGTTCTTCTTGTCACTTATATACACCGTATACAAAAAAGCCTGAAAGTAGACATTGGGGTAGCACATACACATAGTAAATACAAAACCTAACTGTTGAATCAACACATAAAATGACCCATCAATTGAACTAAGTGAGAGAATAATTAAATGACACTGCAGTTGATGAGGAATAGATGGTGGGTAAGATTCCTTGTGTCTGTAGACAGCAGTGCTAGCGCCACGATGAAGGCCAAATCTAATGTAACTGCAGCAGCAAAAACAAAAATGTGTGACAACCCTTTAGCGAATACCCTTAAATACAACAAGTCCTCCAAATCCCTATAAGACCACATTGGTCGTTTGTTAATAATCACTAGTATAGTACATACGGTATTTAACGGTATGTATGTCGTTTTTGTTTCCTGTTTGGAAAACCATAAACCCATTCTTAACCCAAAAGGCTACAATGAAAGATATGAATAGCAATTACATATGTGCAGATCCTTTACACAACACAAAAAAACAGAGAGATTAAGAATCCCAGAATACGTTTTACATCATAGTGCTCTCTGTTGAACAGACCTTGCAGTGAATAACCAAATATATATATATATATATATATATATATATATATATATATATATATATTTGTTTGCCTACATATGCATCAATACCAATATAGTTCCAATAAGCAAATATCCTTCTCTATATCTGGCTGATGTATCGGCCGGTCTCTCTATGAAAAAGCCAATACACAGATCCAACAAGGGACCATAGGCTGAAAGCATCACATACTGCAGGGGACAATTCAATTTAGACTGTCTCATTCAAAGACAAAGAAAAATCCATCAAAACAAATTGAAATGCATTAGAATTACATCGAACTTCGAACATCGAAAGTTAAAACACTTCTACCACAACTATCTCGCTAAAGTCTTCAATAGAGAGGACGGTAACAGCGTGGAGTAAATCACGGTCGCCCAGGAATCAACAACTAAACACAGTGTCTACATAACAAGCAAACTAGTTTGACCGTTCTTGACTTAGCACTGATCATTGGTACGTACAGCACATAAGAGGGATAGATGATGTTAGAGATATGAATCTCCAGCAGACTCTAAAAAGAATTTCCACGGCTTTAACTCTGCAATCTCTCCATCTCCCCTCCTGCCTGCTCCATTTGTTCTTTGTGTAATTTGCAGGGAATGCTGCAATTAGGCCAGATGAATACCTTGTTTATGAGGCTCTCCAGTAGTGATTAAGCATGGTGATTAGTACATGTGTAGGTGGTGATTATAAATTAAGAGTGGGGCCCTTTGCATGAAAGAAGATGGAAGGAGAAGATAAATCCTCCCATGGAGCAGGGCTCACAGTAACTCAGCCAGCAGCATCTTCATCATCAGAAGCCCTCAGCTGATTTGAACATCAAGTCGTCTGGGTGCTCTCTACCGACACGTAAAACAGGCAGCGTCTGTGGACAGCTTTCTCTCACCTCACTTCTTTTTAACCCACGAAAAAAATCAACCTGCAAAAATCAGAATTATTGTTATCCTCACATGGCCCGACTCTTTTTTAGACCTCCTGCACTACAGTGAGCTTTGGTTGCCTGGAACCAACAGCTGAACGAACCCATTATCCCCGGCCCTGCCGACCAGGCTGCTTGGAAGTCTCTCAAATGTCATTCGGGATGAGAGCATCTGCTGAGGAAAATGTCAAATTGAGAGGGGAGCTGGCCAGCTTGTGTGCTGCCAGTGTGAGACATTTAAAACCAAGATTTTGTGTTCACCGTCAATTCTCAAAAAGTGGCCTCGATTTAACTCAACTGCAGGGAGTGGGCCTTTGTTTGAAACACCCTTATATTAGAGAATATATTGAGTTTACTGTGAATCTCCCTGTTTTCTGATCAGCTTTGCTAAGCACTATTTTCATTAGTAGAGTCATGTAATACTCACAACTCTGCTGCTGTGCCTCTAACCTACCTCTGAGGTAGCGTTAGGGGGTTAGAGGGTAAAGGGTTAATGGATCAAACGTAACCCCAACCAGAGAGCTTGGTGGGGGAACCGTTGCCTCTCTAACCCTAATCCTGCCAGCAAATGAATGGATTATGCCCTTTGGGTTTTCATGTTAAACGTCGAAGCGTTGACCTGCATTAGAACGTTTAAAGGTTAAATGTGTTCAAACCAGACAACCGAGAGAATCAGTAGAGTATAGCATGACTGTGTGGAAATGTACACTATGCTGAGTTTACTGCTTGAGCTGTTAAAGTAGAGGTAATTCCATCTATCCTCAATGTCCCCTACACTGCCTCTATCAGTGACTGGCTGTATTTTGTCACATTGACCTTCAGACCCAGCCATTATCTCAACACCTGCTTTCATTAGGAAATGAAGTGTGTGCTCTGGAACATGAATGTTATTTGAAGTCACCTCTGTAATTTAAAATGCATGCCACTAGTTTTGAGCTTTAGTCTGCGCTGTGTAATTAGTTTAAAGAGCATGCCCGCTCCCCCACACCATTTATTGCTTTCTCTTCCAGCTGTGGCAAAGTGCACAACGGTGTGCAGCTGGAAAGTCGGCTTTACTGTATATGATGCACCTCAGTAGGCTTGGCAGAAAAGCAACACAGCCAAGGAGCCAAGGAGGCGCAGGGCAGGAGGAGTGTATCATTCTCCTCCTCCGCAAAAGAAAACAGTGAGGCAAAGAGTGGAAAACCCACGGTGACAGGTTATTAATCTCCGCTGTGCTCCGAGTGGGTTGCTAATCGTGCAGCCAAGCAGGATGAGAGGGGGAGGGGCTCTAAAACGGTGAATCCGAGGAGTAGCGGTAGGGGTCAGCCCGGGACGCCGACCCCGGACAGCTTCACTCCGGTTAAATACACGCCTGCTAATTACGGTGGCAGGACGGCCGGCTGGTGTCAATAACTTCCTGTTTGTCATTCAGTTCCACATTAAACGAGGCCCGGTGGAACAGTGCGGGCGGCGGAAACAACCTTGTAGAGGCAGATGCACATAAAACAAGAGCGCTGCCATTAAGTTGTCATAGTCTCTAACTGATATGCATCTGATGGTCGCTGCAGGCCTCTGTGGGCTCAGACAAAACTATTCGGCTGGCTCTCCATCAAACAAACAGGTAAATTGACTGTTACTGCCCATCTCTTTCTGTGTAGTACAGCGACAGAGTCAGAAGTCAGAGGGAGAAGGGGGGCGTCCACTCAGGGCACTTCGATCAAACTTTGAGATGCCCTGCAGATCTAGAGCCAGGTTTTATGGCCGAGTAAGGAGAGGGTGGTCTCGGGGCACCGTGTCCCAGTCCTGTCAGCGTGGAGTGCACTTAAAACTGAAGAAGTCCAACTGCTTCAAGTGCTCTTCTTTCTTTTTCTTTCTTTGTGCGCCTCTCACTCTCTCGGGCCCGTGGTGCTGCCTGGGTGACTGTGCAGCGAGTTCGTCCCGGACATTCATCACTGCCACCCGGGCTGGAGGGATAATATATTCCTCCACTGGCTGCGCGGCGGTGCACACATTACTCATCTTTATATGGGTGGGGGGAGGAAGGGCATGGTATTGAGCTTGTACCAGGGGGTCTGTCTGAATGTTTCCATCGCTTTCAGCGTATTCTACTGTTAGCTGGATGAATACAAATGGCAGCTAAAGGGAGGCCATGTAGAGTGTGCTCCCCGTCGCTGCCTCTGCCTCCCCCGCTATCGCTGCCGTCACCTCTGTCTGGCCCAGAATGCACTCCACAGCACGGACAGCAACCTACTTCCTGTTCAATGCAGTTCTACTGACATGCAAAAACAACAGCCAGCCTACTCTCTCCACCGTCACAGAAAGTCATTATTCGGCCCAAAGTCAAACACAAACATAGTATATGTTGTATAAAAATGTGTATTTGTGCTGAATATGGCCATACCTTTCAAGCATTATAAATATATAATGTAGTGCGACATTAACTAAATCAGGTGAATCAAAATGTAGAACTTGGACCATATCATTACCAATAACATGCGAGAGCAAATATCATGTGTATGTATATACTGTATATATATATAAAATGCATAAATGTGACATCATTTAAATATTGGTTTAGAGACAATTGAGGATACATTAGATTCACCCTCAATTAAAGGTCCCATTTTGTAGAAGTGAGGCTTTTTTGATTCTAAGGCAGGTCTCGGTACGACATGAATAAACCGTGCCTTCAAACAAACCGTCTGACTTTCTGATGTCACAAATATACAGTCACTGGTACAAGTGCTGTTGAACTCTGTGGAGTCGACACACAGTGAGCCCTGGCTGCAGTGACGCAGAAGATGGTAAAACGCTCCAATCAGAGCAGAAGGGGCTTTTTGGGAGGGGGGGCTTAAAGAGACAGGCGCTCAAACAAAGGGGGTATCTGACAGACGATGGCTACAGGTATATTCACACATACAGAATTTGTGTTTTTTGAAGATGTAAACATGTTCTAGTAGAAACCCAAAATACAACTCTGATCCTGAAAATGAGCGTGACAATCCCCTCTGACAAAAGCTCATCTAACAGTGAAGAGCGAACTTCCAGAACGAGTGATGTGGAAGAGTACGGCACACAAGGCTCGAGTGTGGTTGTCTGCAGTGCTGCGAGGTTTCTCTGCAGCAGCCGCTGAGGTATAGCTGGAACCACAGGGGATCCACAGGAGTAATTCATTGCCACTGCAGATGTTCAAACAGTCAGAGTGCATCGATTCTGCGTGCTCTCCCGAAAACACAGTTAAGGCAAGTAGTGCCTGAAGACGCTGTTTATCCAGACCTTTCACCATAAAGACATCGTTTCTCCAAGTGTTTGTCTTCTTCCCCTGTAGTTTCAGCAGAAACTAGGATCATGAAAAGTTGATGCTTTGCTTATACCTTGCACTCTAAACCTGAGCTAGTAATGTCTGGGTGAGAACACTTCTGTTTACATAATCAAATGCATTGGGTTTCCTCTTGCAATTACAAGGAGGATGTTGTCGTTTTTCCAATCCAGCTGTGGGCAGATGGCGCGTTTTAATCTATTTTAACAACACATTGCCATCTCCTAACGATCTGGCCCTTCTGATTTGAGGAACACTACATCTGTTCGGCGTAAACCCAATACATGATGGTGTTTCCTAACCGGTGTGTTGAAAGCCCGGAGGTACTTCAAGCTTTTAGAAGACTAACTAAATTACAGTTTCTTAAAGAAACCAATCACTTTATGAAATTCATTTGGGGAACTCTCTCCTGTGAGGAGAGAAATGTGGCTTCCATAGAGATATCTCTGAGGGTCATTTTTAAACATTAGTGTATCATTTCATTCTATTTGTTTGGCAGACACCTTAACCAAATTGACATAGGTTTTTTGTTTTACCATACACATACACTGGGAACAACAATAAAACAAAACATTACAGCTGCACTTATCAATGATTTTATATTAACAATGTGTGTGACGTGAACAGTGTCACCCATAGGTGACTAAGCTACAGAGAATCATCACCCGTTCCCCTCAGCTCTGCTGTGCTTTTCAGCCTCTTTTAGCTCATTGTTTTGGTTTTCACTTCAGTGTTTCAGTTCACTCTCACCGCTCTCATCATCCTTTTAGAGCAAGAAAGCTCTGAGGAACCCGCTGTACACCTGCACAGTTAGAGAATAGCTGGTGAACATCCAGTGGCCGTCGTAATTATGACGGGAGCAAAGGAGGAAGTCAGGTGACGTAGTATAAAGAGCGACAACGTAGGGAGGAGGTCCGGTGGATGGATGGCTCAAACAAACAGGACTGTTTCACAACGTGCGCCTGTGGTTGCTTCTCTCCATATAGGTTGCTTTTGGAGTCATTGGCAAATGACTTATTCTGTTGCTTTGGTTTGCTTTATTCTTACTGAGTCTCACTGTTGCACTGGCTGACATGTTCCTTCTTTACACACAACAAGCTATAGTTTACTTTGACTCAGTCCCACATGCACCGTCCTGCTGCCACAAATAATCTCTACAGTCAATCCCAAAGACAGGTGATTTGGAGAAGACTTTGTTTGAGTCGCAAAAGAAAAATTGCTGAATTTCTTCCAAAGTCTTTCATTTAAAGTCTCTATCTGCAGTACACTTGAGCCACATGAGGGAGCCTGGATGTGGGTATTGTTCTGATAATTGTAGCCTACTTTTAACACTGAATCTGATATGAAAGGCTGGAGTACATTCTGTTTGTTTTACTGATAAGAGGAAAACAATGAAAGCCTGTTAACTACATCTAAACGTATTCATTTGATCTCATGTATTAATCATTTCAATTTTGTTTTCAAGGACACTTGCAGAAAACAAAGTTGTGATTTTTCAAGCATACATCTCTTCTAAATAGCTGGTTTACCTGTTGAAGATGGTATATTTTGATGGTCAGGAACATTCATTTACGTATAAGTTCACTCCTCACAGAAAAGGTTGAGACACAGAAACACAGAGAGGTTATGGAGCTCAGAGAGTCTTTTCATGAGATTAGAATAACACCACTGTGATCCTTTATCCACGCACCAATTTCTGCTGTGGAACTGGCAAAAAACCCACAGAGGGCCAGATTTACATATGTAATAGCGCAGGGCAAATTTACACTGCGCCTTTCATTCAATTTCAGCTCACAATTGGCATGTAATTAGCACCTGAGCTAGCACAGCAGCAGCTCATTACACCAGCAGTGTTGTGCAGGTGATGCAGTGGAGACAGTTCAGAGGATTTATTAGAAATGATAATGCGATGCTGCAGAGTGATACTCAGTGATGAAGCAACACAAAGCTTTACATTTACTACTGAGAATAAAACATTGCCAAACTTTTAGTCTTATTACTCAGTAGAATACTGGGACAATCTGAGGCTAATACAGTGTACATTGTTATTAATCCTTCATTGAATGTCAAGTTAAATGAACAGAAAACCACAACATACACTTCCTTCTTTGGTTGCTGTTATATTCAGCTTAAACTATAAATATATTATATGAATTATATTCAATAAACGGAAGCTGTTCATTTATGAATGACAGCTGTAATTGTTAAGAAACCACTTTCCATGTAAATCTTCAAACAACTCTACTCATCCATCACTCTACCAAACATGTAAGAAGCTCGTAAAGGTTGTGTCACCATGAATGTAATATATGGTGTGCATATGGAATAAAATGCATGAGGCACTTTTGGTTTAAATCTACATACAGTAGAGTTCCATCTAAACCGATTAGGACAAACGCTGACATAGTCCTTTAAATAAACTCTCTAGCACGGTTATATTTTCCATAAATGTTATATTTCTGTCTATTTTATGGTGTAAATGTAGTTTAACACTTCCGTCACTGTCAGTTATGTGTTCTGGTGGAGAACACTTAACATTTTTCATTTTATTTCAAATATGCATAATGTATATTGGTGGACAGACAGGAATAGTCTGACTCTGCATTAATAAACAGCGCTACATAAACAATCACAGGAAAATATATATACTACAACTGTGGAATAATCCAATAATGATGTCACAAGAAAGACTTTGTAATTAAAAGTGACATTGGGGAATAAACATTCATTGGGAAAAGGGACATTTTTTAATAAAAACTGCTGGAATTACAATAAAAATGACTTGCAATGAGGTCTTATTGTAAACAAGAAATGGGGTTCTTAATTTCATATTAATGAGCTGGGATATAGTTGGATTATCTTTCAATTTCATGGTAATGTTACATGTAACACAAGTAGAACATAAATCTGCAGAGGTCATACTGTAAACATGTCTATCGTGAGGAGAACTAGTGAATTCATTTAGCTTTGATTTGGTCACAGACGGTTTATTTTTGTATGATTGGTCTAAAAATAGCTAACCAGAAATAACATCCCCTGTATCAGGTCGATGACATTTACAAATCAATGAAGAATAGATTTAAACCCTCGGTTTCATAGACCGTCCCCTGGTCAACACTCGGCTCACATTGCTGCCTGGCTAATGCTAAGTCATGTAGAAGAATGCACGGTGAGGATTATGTCAAATATCACTCTCCGGAAGAACTGAACAACTGCCCATGTGATTCAGAAATGAAACTGCTTTTTCTGGCACTTGCATGTCTCTCCCCCGCAAGACAAATGGTGCCCTTTAACTGAAATGTCTCCTTTCCACCTCCAGTCATCTGCCAGTCCCCGCAGATTACCCGACACAGTGCCCAGAAAATACCGCACTATCCGGTTATTATCATGCAGAGGAGCGAGGTGTTAATAGAAGAAAGAAAAAAAGCCTTGCAGAGTTTCATTTTCTTTTCGAGCCACCGATGAACAAATTTCCACTGTCACAACAACATGGGTTAGTGCTCATGCTTCACCAAGCAATGGAAGAAGGAAGAAAAAGAAATGTGGCGAAGGGAAATGATCGTTTTAAAATTGAAATTCATCAGAAGAGACAAAATAACATGCAGAGCTGAATTGAGATCACATTTGTATCGGCAACGACGGGTGAGTAAAGCATCACTGAGACCTCCTTCCTGTTTAGAGGTGCCCTCTCTCCACGTGACCCTCTGGTTTACATGAGGGACAGAGGTTGATTCAAAAAGAAAAAAAGCTGAGTGCACTCAAAAGCACTTCAAGGAGAGTAGGAAAGAAAGAAGGGGAGAAAAAGGGGGGTGAAAAGAAACTGACAAAAAAAAGAGGTCTGCAGGTTTGCTGTCATGCACAAGTGTCAGGCTTTTATTTTGTTGGTCAAAAAGGGGGGAAAAGATAGGAAAAATACCTTCATCACCGCCACCATCATTACTGTTGAAATCAGCGCCTTGCGTGTTTGAGTTGGCCCCTATAGTGTTGAGGAGAGAAGTAGAATAAGGGGAAACATTTCAAAGGGAAAAAAAGAGAAAAAAGAAAAAACTTGTTTTTCAGCCAAAAAAGAAAAAAGAAAAATTCATTTAAAAAATTTATGAAAAAGGTCGGGGTGCTGTGTGAGGAAATAACAAGCGGGAACAAATTCATAGTGAGCTGAACCGTCTCACGTGTGACAGAGCGTCTTTGACTAACAAGCAGCACAACGGCAGCCTGGCAACACCAGAACAGCACATAGTGACCAAGTTCAGTTCCACACCGCTGTAACAGACTCTCATTAACGGGTGAATTCACAAAGAACGGATTAGATAAAGTCAAGATCAGTCACATCTGATGCCATTCATTATCATTGTCAAACTTGAAAAGTCCTCCACTTTTGGATAACTATAACATGTCGTTCCAAATATGTATATGAAATGTATATTTTACATATATGTAACATATAAAGATGTCTTATTTGTTCTATTATCCTCTGTTTCTTTCAAATACCAGTTCCCTTCTCATGCAACTACTAGTATTAGTAAAGTATTGGTAGGCTACGTACTATAGTAGGTGTTTGAATAGTCGCTTCATCCAAATTCAAAAAAGAATATATTGTTATTTGGCTTAAAATATTTATTCTTCATTTTTGGACGTTTGCTTATTTACTTTCTTGCCAAGAGTGAGATGAGAAGATGGATTGTGCCGCCATCACCAGTCTACGGTAATATTTGACGTTAGTTGGCTTAGCTTAGCCTGCCTCTGTCCAAAGATATCTGCAAGCAACTTTTTAAACGTATTAAAAAAGGAGAAAAGTGCGAGAAACATAAAAATCACTGTTTCCAAATGTCTCGATGCAGTTAGTTGGACAGCTGACGGGTGCCGGTTGTTACAGTCAAATAACACGCTTTGCGAGTTTTTCAGGAGCTCAGCCGTCAGAAAAATAGTGACAGTCAGCGATGGGAATAATTGACACAGTAAACAGAGAGCGCAGGAACATCTCAGCCCTCAGCGCAGTCTGACAGGACTGACTGAGCACACCAACAAGAGTAACATCAAACATCTCAGCACCGCTCGCCGAACAGCTTAACGGACAGGTTTTGACTTGTGAAAGACGGATATTCTCCATTGTGGTACTGCCTGTTCCCAACATCATATATATGTGTGTGTGTGTGATCTGGCTCTCTCATCCGAGGGCCTGTCAGCGGAGTCAGACCTCAAGTCAACAGCATTAAAAAGTCTCCTTTTACAACTTCAACTTTAAAGAAAATGAATTTAACATATAAGCAAATTGTATTGATTGTTTATTTTAAGTGAAATATTTATCTGTAAATGAAAGCACCTGTTTTTCAACCGAAATATAATCCCTATGAATATTAAAAGTGTATTCTGTGAATTAGTAACAGGGACACTGGATCTTGAAAGAGATATTCCAATAGACTAGTTAACATGTGTACAATACATTTCTTTCATGCTTTGCGTGTCATAATCTAAATCCCATTCACTGCCACTGTGCTAATGTGGAAGCAGACATTTTACAGAGACAAATAAAAAACAATTTGTTTTTGCATGGAGAGACAGCAGTAAAGGTGTATGTTTTATTTGTATTTAAGTGAACTGTAATCACAGCTCATTGCAACATCTCCAACATGGAGCAAACTACCTGTTTATGTGCTGGTATATGATATATGTGTTCATACATAAGGTGGTGTGAGTTACTGCAGTGATGGACATGCAGGTCCTGTAATTGGAGATCTCCCAGCCAGCTGGTGGCTCGCCAAACACAGAAGAACAGCAACAAACAAGCTGAGCTAACAACGAAATCTGAGACTCAATACAGTCAACAACATCTGTTTAACTGTTGCTCCATTTGACTGGCAGGTCTCCATCCTGTCAGGTAGCACTGACCTGTTGGACGAGATTGGGCAGCAGGCAGCGGCATTCTTTTAAATGGCAGTGACATAAAACCCTTTTGTCCTTTCAGACAAACAGCTAGAACTGTTGAAGATGGTTCAAAACCTTTTCATGTTCCGTTGTGGCTTGAAATGTAGCCGTTAGTTCCGTCCGTTCACTTCAGCCTGGATCCATCCAGCAGCTGCTGTCACATCTGTAGTTAGAGCATCCACCGCCTCAGATACAGCAGTGTCCCATGTTTACATGGAGCACACAGGAGCACACTAGATTCACAACAAAGTTCAGAAAGAAGAATGGAAGCTCTTCTGTTGTAGTGCCCCTTCGTGATGACTGAGTGCACTTCAAGTTCCCTTTATGTGTGTCCGGGGGCTTTTATTGTGAAGGACTATGTTCTAATTCTATTGAGTTGTTCTATTGCTGTTCTGTCCTTCCTGGATGAGGGATCCCTCCTCAGCTGCTCTCCCGAAGCTTTCTTCCTTTTTACCTTCATGAGGGCCCAATGCAACCCCCGGCTACAGTAAAGGAACAGAGTTTAGCATTTAGGGGATATATCGGCAGAAATAGAATATGATATTAATAAGAATGTTTTCTTTTCTGTGTAATCATTGTTGTGTTTTAGTTACCCTAGAATGAGCCGTTTATATCCACACATCTTCACACAGCCAGCCGCCTATTTCTACAGTAGCCCAGAATGGACAAACCAAACCAGGACATTTCCCGAACTTCCCGATGGCCCTCTAATCTTCTCCTCTCACTCTCACAGAAAGGGTTTCCCAAAATGTTGAATCACTCCTTTAAATGTAGTGAAGTGAAGCATGCTATAAAAGGGGTTTTGCTATAAGAAAATTAAAATAAAAGGAAGGTGGTCATTATCCGTGGCGCCCAATAGTCCTTGAGCTTTAACACTGTTCAGAGTGTACCATCTCACTGTGCCACAACCTCCATGGTGTGCTGTAACATTCACTGATCAACAACTGGTGGAGAATAGGTCTCAACAGGCACATTATGTGGCAGCATCGCTGGGATGGTGGAGTGTTTTCACAATACTGCCAGGGCAAGCTGCACAAACACGGGCTAGTGCCATGTCAGTGTACTAGGCCGAGCGTGAACATTCACATCTGCTCAGGCAGACACACACACACACACACACACACACAGATATATGCACAACATAATAATACAATACATCAGGATACATACAGTACATTTAGATGTATATGCACCTTATGAAATCCATATTTCACATTGGTTTTAGTATTTAGTAGCATGGCGCTTTCTTTACCCAGAGACGTAAAATGCATGTTATTGTAGTAAGTAGGTATTGGTGTATATGTTGTCCGATTTGCCCCAAACACAGAATATAATGGGGAAGAAGCTAATGTTACTGGAGCAAAGTACAGTTGATGTCAAGAAATGTGACCTCATGAATGTTTAAAAACATAAAACATACCAACATAACCAACCCAGTGCAAACAGGAACAGAAGCCTTTGCATTGGTGGGAAACGCTCCAACAGGCCTCATCTCATCAGTGTGCATCACGGTGAAGATCAATAAACGGTTGCTCATTCTCTCTCTTCTGTGTTGAGTGTCAACAGGCCATTTCTTTACCTTGTATTGATTTGTATTTATTTAATTCCCGCTGTAGTGTACTGGCTCTATGCGCTGATGTCATGTTTTATTCTTAAACTGTAAAATATACTGCATCCATTACATATCTATGCCCCAAGTGTTTGATATCAAAAGTATGTATATACTGTATATATATATATGTATATATATATACATATATATATATATGTATATATATATACATATATATATATATGTGTCCTGACTTATGGATGTTTTTTTCACAGTAAAATTAACATTTTTTGAAATGTAATAGTTATAGTTGTTACTGATCAATGCAGGTATCTAACTGTGTGAACCATGCGGAAAGGAGGCAAAACAATTATTAGGCAGACTGTGGCTGCGTCAAGCACAGATGTGGGCTCCACCGAACATAGTGGAAGTGCTGACTTTACAACCTGCAAATTACATAATCACTTGATGTGTTTGGCAACAAGATGCAAGTAAATAAAACCGAACCGCAGTGGCTCGGGAAATGCAGTCTTAGAGCCATTTTTCTCTCGGCTTACCTCACTTTATCTACGGCCCGTAAAGTGCTGCAAAGAGTATTTTAATCTCAGGAATAGCTCACTCCAATGCTGCACAAAAAGCTGAAAAATGTCTTTTGGTTGGGGAGCTTGGAATAAATGATGGCTGCCGGTGAAACATTAAGCTGTTGGTAGTGCCTGTGGTAGAGCATATGAAGGGAACAGGAAGCTTTAACACTGCACTGGCTTTTACATTTCAGCCGAGTGTTGAGCAGTACAACTGAACTAATGTGGGAGATGTCGACAATTCAAAAATAGAGGCGAGGCGGCCGTGGCGTTGTGTTCCCCCCCTGAGAATGCCCTCCTGAGGTAACGTCTTCACTGCACAGCTGCATGCCACCTCCCCAGTCAGAGGCTGATGAAGCCAGCTTTACTGCCTCAACACCACTCACTCATGCACTCTCTAAACTAGCCTCTCTTTCTCTACTTCCACACTTCATCTATACCCTCACAGCGTCTTTCTCTCTGCACACAAATGAAAAGAGCTCCTGGGCATTTCAGCTGCAGACAGCCAGCACCTTGTCTGCTCGGCCAATGGATTCGGCTGGAAATCTAAAAGCCTGCGACAATACAGTCATCTGAGCATGCTCAGTGTAGGCGGTGGCGGATTTCCTCTCTCAACTTCAAATCAGATGACAAAGAATAGGCATCGCTTAATCTGTCAACCCACTGGAGGTGCAGTAAAACTATAAATCCCTCCCTGATCCTCAGCTCGCAGGATATTTTGACATAACACTGGATTTCTGAAAAGGCCAACTCGGGGGATATAAAGATGATGGGCAGCGAGGGGAGCGCTAACTTGGATAGACATGTCACTCAGACTGTAAGATACACTATTAAGGCTTTTCTCCTCACACGTCTGTCTCTCTATTTGCAATCATGGGAAATAATGTGCTAGAAAAATGTAATGCGGTACATTATCTGTATTTATAATTTCCATGTACCAAGCCAAGGATGTGGGGCAAACCTCCCATTCTATTTTGTGTTTAGGTGAACACCTCATAACTTCAGTCTGGAGCCACTGTGGTGTGTTTTCCTACAGGTTCACCCCACCTCCAAACACACACCGGCTCCCATTGCTTCCAAGAATCCATTAAAAATAGCTTAGAGACATAGAGCTGCCTGGACTAATGTCGTGTGTCATGTTCCACAATGCCTCGTCTGATGGAAACCTTTCAACCCCCTGTTGGGTAAAAAGATAATGTCATAGTGGTCGTGCTGAACAGCAGTATATTTTGGAAGTTTATGGCATTTTGGACACTCTGTATGATGTTTGCAGGCGACAACAGCAATAAATCAGAGAGGAGCATATTTTAATGATATTACAGGAATCCGTTACAAATGCACATAAATGACATTTGAATACATTTGGGCTAAGCAATTGAAACTATGTATTGCATTTTGCCTATGATTACTTTATCAGTTGATCAAAAGAATCAGATAATTGTCAGTCATTTTCAAAGCCAGGATGACAAAATTGGTGGTTCCAGCTAGTCAAATGTAATTTAAAAAAAAGTACAGTAAGATGTGTTGAGTTCAGTAAATGCTACTGTTGTGGTATCAAAAGTCTGGTTGTTTGAAGAGATGAGCGATCTTTAAAGAAAATACCTTGAACGGTATGTTGGCAAAGAAACCAACCGCTCTACATGTACAACACCCTAAATGCAACGAACTATTGTGAATAAAAGAGGTATCAAGACATGTACGTGGTTAAAAGCTAATGTCCAACACAAAACTGTTTGGTTAGATCTTTAGTAAACTGTAAGTTTCGGACACCGTCCCAGGTGACAGTTCGTCAAGAGAAGCGCACATCCAATCTTCTACTTTTGTTTAATATTGTAGTTTGTTAAGTTTAGCAAGCAATACATAACCACCATGCACTCTGCAACGTTTCTGAAAGTTCCCCTCCTGGTGTGTGAGACCCTTTTTCTGTCTGGGAACTACATCAAGCTTCCTTGTTTACACCTGGGAACAACTCCCAACGATTGGCCAAGGTACCTGGGGAGAAACTGTAGATCCCAGGTGAAGTCAAGAGGAAGCACTACGGCTACAGAGGGGAGTTTAAGCAACGGGGAAAGAACTGGAGAGAGAGGCCGTATCTCTCCTCCGTCATGGGGAATTTGAGATCTCTTACTAATAAGCTGGATAAGCTAACGCCCTGGTGAGGAGTCAGAGAGAATATTGGGAGTGCAACGCTTGGATATCCTGGACTCTGACGCCACCAACACTGGCTGAGAAAAGAGCGATAAGAGGAAAGGAGGGGTCTTGCCGATGTCATTGACAACAGATAGTGCAACACTAGACAAATTACTGTCAGGGAACTTGTCTGTAGCCCGACATCAACACCAAACCTTTAGCGTTGGGTCTGCATCCCTATTATCTATCGCTGTTCTGCACTCCGCCGACACGGCACAGGCTTGTAGCTGGTAATTGGACTTGTACTTGTAAGCACCTTTCTCGACTTCCGACCACTCAAAGCACTTTTACACCACATGTCATCATTCACCCATTCACACCCATTCATACACTGATGACAGGGGCTACCATACACGGGGCCACCTGCCCATCAGGACCAACCAACCACATTCACACGCTTTTGACGTCATTCACTCCGTCACAGCCGAGCAGACACCCCAATGTCTTCATGCCGATCTCTGGAGACTTTAAACACACGCCATTTGCCAACACCTCGCCAAACTTTGCCACAGTTTGTGGCACAATAAAGACAATGGATTTACTCTATGCTAAACAACTCCACAATTGTTCCCCCTCTTGGCAGGTCTGATCACAACCTGGTTCAATTCTTGCCAGAAAATACCCCTTGTTCAGTGGCATTTTACGACCGCCTAGTAGAGCCGGGAGATGGTCACTGGTGGAACAGGAGACGTTGAGGGGCTATCCAACAGGGTCATGAGGGCATCAACTTTAGTGTGGACAATGTTGTTACTGCAACGACTCTAAAATGTTTCCCAAACAACAAGCCCCGGATCACTGGGGACATCAAGGCCCTCCTGAATGAAAAGGACAGCCTTCAGGGCAGAGGACAAGGAGGGGCTTGAACAGATTCAGAGAGAGTTTAGGAGTAAGGTCAAGCAGGGCAAGGACATCTACAGGAGGAATATGGAGGCCAGACTGCAGCAGAATAACACCAGGGAAGTGTGGAGAGCCATGAGGACCATCACCCACTATAATCAACCAAACAGTCAGGGGGAGAAGGTGGCACTAGAAAGGCTGTTGAGTTAAATCTGTCGTTTAGCAGATTCGAAACATGGGCCCCCTCCTACTTCTCAGCATGCCCCCTCTTCCTCAACATCCCGCATGATGAAGACTCGCAAGAGACACCTTTTGTACTATTTAAAAGTGATCCGCTGACCAAATGTCACAGAATATGTTCATATCTTGGTGATTTGGCCTGTTGTTATTAAACTGCTTACGAAGTGCCGCCATTTTGGTGACAAACACATTGCTTTTTCACAATGAAAGTATTATTAGTAACACAGCTCTGATTAAAACCCTCAGTAAACGGTTAAAATGTGGCTGATATGTGACAGACGGGAATGTGGGACTGAATCTTCACTCCAAACCACAGACGCCCTGTTAGAAGCTACAGAAAAGCTCAGTTTAGCTATCCCCTATTGTGAAGCTGGAGGGGAAACGCATATCATGACTGCTTGGCTTGACAGACCCGGCTAAAGTGCACCGACCCAGGAGAAACCCTATTAATTGGTACTACTATATTAATGATACACTATATTTAAATGCACCTAAAACTGGCACAAAAATACTTTTTTATTATGTATACAACACTGCTGTCCACTGATTTATTGCTCTACTCCAGTACAATAACTTTTGATTTTGGAGACACTGAATCATTTGAGAAAAGCCGCCGAAAAACACAGCATTGTGAGATTATCCCTCTCCTGCACTTTTTAATCTACCATGTACTCAAGAGCTCAGTCCAAATTTAGCTCGGAGCTGTCAAAGATCTCAGCCTGACACAAGCATTAATGTGCTTCACTATCCTTCCAGAGGCGTCCACACCGTCCCGCTGCTTCCCTAAAACCGCTCGGCCAGCCCGCTCCCGCTGACCTCTAACCACTTCAGGTTACGTTCCACACACTGTGCTTTTTACAGAACACACATTGCGTCTTGTACATGGTGGCTGCTGCTGCAGGACCCGGGTGGGTAAAGTGCTCCCCACAGACACTCCAAGTCACAAGTGCTCATTCAAACAGGGGAGTGCAGGAAACAAGCTATTATGGAGGAGCCTTTGGCCTGGTAGCAATACAGAACCTTTCTGTTGTGTTTTTATTTCAATCTTACATCACTCTTGCTTAAAAGCACTCGTATCAGTCATAGTACGAAGCAGCTTGGACTGACTGAGCTCTCAGTACTTAAACAACACTCTGCATTTCCTCTCTTTCAGACAAATCAGAGTTCACTGATTACACTGCAGGCCAAATCAAGGGCTAATTAGAGGGCTACCAGGTAATTAGTGCACAAAGAACATGTTTAATTTTGCCATTATGCTAATCACAAGAGGTTATGACACATTGCTCGCGGTAAAAGAAAATAAACATTCATTATAAAAAAGCATACATTAGCGTGTTGTCCATGACTTCGCCCAACATTTTTATTCAATGAATCCATCCAGCAGAGCAAATCTAAATCTAAGAACATGAATTATAGTATAATTTCCTGCAGAGTTCATCAAGCTAAATTTAAGACTTAGTACTTAATACTTTTTAATACCACATATAATGCAATGTATCATACTATCCAAAGTATGTAATGATGACATCCTGTAGTAACTATATGGCTTACAATTATTTGTTATATCACTTTTGTCAGTACTACCCGGCAGTATATAACAAGTCTTGATGATATAATTAATTTAAGTAACGCTACCTGGGCCTGCATATGGAAATGGATGGATGGATTTATCACTTCCAGATTATAAATTCATTACAGTTCATTTACTGTAGTACTTTTTAAATGTGCCCATGCGGAGCTAATTAATGAGCTTCCTAGCTGCTGCAGCTAGCAGTAGTGAAAGTGTGGGCTGCAGGTCAGACGGTGCTCACTGAAACTCCACAGAAAGGATTGAAGAGCCTCCTGCATGAACAATCCACTTTCACAATCATCCCATATTTAATGTATAAGTGTTTAATGTCACCCAGCCCACTATCACATTTGGGGAAAAATAGTATGTTTGTGTATTGCTGTCCATCACCAATGTGATAAATCCTGATTTAATTGTCATATGCAAAGGAAAATACAAAGCCATGCTTTCCATCTAAGCATTTTAAAGCGATCAATAAAGAAAGTATGGCACAATTAGGCTTTGGAATACAAATGCAGGAGCTGGAGCATCCAGCTGGTCATACAATATATCCTGGTGGATATACCATATAACCATAATGTCCCCTGTTCCATCCTGTCTCTCTGTCGTGTGAAGAAAGTCAAATGCCAAAAGAAATGCCGTCATTATTTTCATTCATAATAAACTTTAGTGGTGGATTTCCCCTAAACAATTAAACAACAATCCATGAAGCACACAGTCAAGCCTGGGGCAGTGCAGTCCTGGTTAGAAGGGCAGATATGACGAGCTGCGTTAGAATGACTTCACCTTTAAATGATGATGTATTAAAGGTAAACACCAGGATTGTGTTATAGCACTAGTGGGTGCCATAAAAAAAATAAGTGAACAATGACATTCGTTTTAACATGAATCACAAACACGCCGCATACTATTTCCTGTGAGTAGAAAAGGACTGAGACCTTCAGTGAACTATGGCCTAGAAGTTCAAGGAAGACCTGCTCAGGCAAGTGAGAAATACAGTAGGGAACAACACAAAGACAAACAGGAAGAGGTAAAAGACAGCAAGAAGACAAGAGACACAGTCGGTTGACCTACCGTCCTCTGTGGGGACGTAGATGTTTAGGTAAAGGCAGTCTTCGCTCTGCTCCTGCACATAGGTTACCACTGTATCCAAGTTGGCGGTGAACCACACAGGGAGCATATCATTGAGCAAAAAGCGGTCCTCTAAGAACTGAGGACAAACAGCAGCAAACTGAGTAGCATTCCTGATGCCTGGCCAAGACATGGGTGGCTCCGGCGGCTGAAACCTCCGCTCCCCCGTTGGGGCCAGAGCATACGGGATCCCCAAATACTGTTCCACTGGTCCCAGGATCTCATTTGGTAATGTAACCTTTACTCCCCGCAATTTTCCATAATTGGTGGTGACCACTGGGTGGTGCTGGGACTGAACAGCAGCCATGCAGATGGACACCAGCCCCATCCACAGCAGAAGGTTGGCCTTTGCTGTGGAGCGACACATCCATGAAGGGCCTCCAGGCACTGACATGCTACTGTTGTGCTGAGCCTGGCAGGTCACGGTTGTGGTCCACCCTTGGGTCCTCGGTGCCCCCCCCTGCCCCTCCACCAAGATGCTTCCTACTCCTCCTCAGGCTGCGAGCTGAGTGAAGGAGCCCCAGCCAAACAGAGCAGCTTCCTCACAACTCCCCATCCTGAGAGCCTGCTTGGAGATTGGCGCCTGCTGTTAAACCCCCCTGTCCAGAACAGGAGAGATCCTAGGATGCTCTGTGGTTACCTGGGCTCCAGCTTGATGGGATATCCTGAAAGAAAAAGAAAGAAGACCAAGGGTTCAGTCCAACCACAATCCTAGAAGTAAACAGCGGGGGTTCCAGGGATGGTAATGTTGGTCATTTGGTCAGTCCGACACTTTGATTCAAACCGAAATATCTGAGCAAATATTGGATGGTTTAGTAGTAATCCCCTGATTCTTTTTTTTAAATCTAATGCTACTACATGGTTGATTTATTTTGTTTTCTGTTAATGTCTCAATCATTTTTGGATGAATTGCAATGAAACCTAGTAGTTTCAAGGTTTCCAGAGGATGAATCCTACAGACGGTGGAGAGATTGATATAAATGTATAACAGATATTCAAGGGTAGTAATGATTTGGAGTATATCATCAATATTCAATATGTAAAGTCAGTAGTGGGACAAACCAATATCAACTGAGGAACTTACCAGCTAGCTTTTTTTTTTTTACTTTAATCACATCTCTTAAAAAGCCCACTCTTGATCCAGAGGTTTTGGCTGTTTGTAAACGATGAATTCCCCATGCATGTCAAAGTAGGTCATGTAACTCCACAAGTTCCTGTGCTCTGACCTTTTCTATTCACCTACATGCCTCCTTTAGGCAATATCATCAGAAAACATTGCATAAACTTTCACTGTTATGCAGATGACACCCAAAAATATCTATCAATCAAGCCAGTCAAAACTAACCCGTTAACTCCAAGACTCTCTAAGGACATAAACACCTGGATGACCTCCAACTTCCTGATGTACAAAACTGAAGTTATTCTACTAGGCCCAGAACATCTCTACATAAATGATCTAATGATGAAGTTACTCTTGATGGTGTTGCTATGGCCTTCAGCTCCACCGTAAAAAATCTTTTGAGTTATGTTTGATCAGGATATGTCCATTAACTTCCACATAAAACAACCTTCAACGACCGCCTTTCTTCACTTATGTAACATTGCAAAAATCAGGTAAATCCTGTATCAAAATGATGCAGAAAATTATTCAGTGCGGACTATATAATTGCAATTCCTATCAGTATCTTAAGACTCTCTCTATATATATATATTAAGTGGTTTGGATGAAGAAAATCTCACACCTGAAATGTTGATTAATTGCCTGCTCACTCAACTAACACTGCATGCCACTCAAAGGCAGGCCAAATGAATTATTAAATATCATGCTGACCAGCACTGACACCTTATGATATCAAATACAAATGAAAAGGCTGTGTAAATAACTAAATAGAATTCTGTTAATATAGACAAAGCACATGCTAATCTTTGCAAGCAAGATGTTTAAACCCAACACTTTCCCAGCATGGATTAGTGAAAGAGGAGAAAAAAGGATTCAAACTGTTGCTGACTACAGCTGCAAGGATCTGTCATGTTGCTTTGCCTGTTTGGAAAATACATCACCTCAACCAAGAAAATGGCTCTGCAGACGCTTTAAACATCCGCCTCAACACAGTGGCACGTATTACAGTGGCAACATGAGCTGGAGCCGGAGTTTTTCATCAACCGAACAAGCAGAGAAAGCTGTGTTATGTGTCAGGGTGTCGTAGGAACGCAGCATAAGCCCTTGTGTATGGCCTCGGCCATCATGCATGAACACATATTTGTTCAAGTTGCTACATGGTAATAAAACATTAAATCAGAGTTGATTTAAACAACATGAACATCTGATTTAAACTGAAAACCCGAACAGCTTCGTGCAGTTTAAACAGCACTACGCACACTTTAAAGTTGCAGTTGCTACATTTTATAAAAGTAACTTTTCATCGTCGTTGCTGAAACTGTTATGATATCCTGACAGTAATACATGAGACATGAATACAGTAAGTATTGTTAATACCATAGACAGTCTATGGTTCATTCACATATATTTATACACATGGTGTCATTTTCCACCATTTCTGATTCAACGACATCAGGATGTGGGTGACGACAGGAGAATCCAAACACCCACAGGTGTCACAGCCTCACCCAGATTTATTGCTTGAGTTGAAATGTTTCGAGAATATTTTGGTAATATTTATCGTGGCAACAAGTGATAACTAACATTAGCACTTATAAGCTAATTTAGCTTAATCATCCGAACAACAATAACCCAGAAAATTACAATTCGGCACAACAAGTACTAAAAGCTAGGGTCTGTTGTCCCCGCTTAGATGGTCAAAAGAAGAAAAATAACAGTTTGAATCCCGGAGAAGCTACACGTTCTAAACGTTACCTAAATGTGCTAACCATGTTGCGAAATGAATTCACTCTGTTTGTCTGAATCTCACTCCACTCGACCGTGCAGCTTGTGCCACAAACTGGCACCAACTTGTTTTTGACGTGAGTGAAACAGAATGGAGGGAGAGTGCAACATCTAGTGGATGAATGTTCTAAGTGTTAATCAATAGCACCTTTAAACATAATATAGTTTGCTATTCTACCCTCACGCTCGCCTCAGAGCTAGCAGCTGTGTTTCCATCGTGACAATCAATGACACGTTGCTCACAAGTGGCAAAAACTGAGACAAGAAATGTCTCATAATCTTTGCTTTGCTAACTATGTGGTGGAGCCTGCAATGAGAAGAGAAGACTGCAGTAAACAAGCCCTAACAATGTCTGCTGCAGTTACTCTTATCTTATTCATCAATCAAATGCACTCAAATCTATACTGCAGCTGATGTCTGCTGGACTGGGTTTGCACTACAAAAACAGACACATTATCTGAACGCAAAATGTAATTATTGTTATTTATCGAGATGCTCTACAGTCCTCAAAGAGTTTGCAACATCGATTGCAAGATGCAGCACTATTATAGGCCGTCAAATTGGGGGGAAAAAATGTAATTGGAGAGGGCTGACCGCACTATACCACACAGCTGACTCAGATTACCAACGACTTTCATTGGTAAATCTATTCATTGTTAGCACGTGGCTCAACGGATTGCAATGCTGGTCTGTCAGTAAATCCACCACTTTGGCCTAAAGTGAAACATCTCAACAAATGTTGGATGCATTGCCATGAAGTTCAGACATTCATGGTCCCTCTACACTGACGTAGATTCATGTGTCCACTTATTTTCATAACTTTGGTGATCCCTTAACTTTAAATCTGGCGGCCTCCGGTAAAAACTTGAACTTGTCTAAAACTTTGTTTTTTTCTTTATGTGTAAAACTAATGACTTTCCCATCAGCCTCTGCTGTATTTTGTGTTCAGTGCGAATTTGCAAAACATTAGCATGCTAACACGCTAAACCAAAACACATGATAGACATTAGGGTATACTTGAAATGCTACAATAGTTCTGAAAGCAAGACTGAACAAAAATCTGACAAAATTCAAAAACATTATCTTGGGATCAAAGAGACTTGATGTTTGTCTCCAGCCAGACAAATGGTTATTTTATGAGTAAGTAATTAGTTTGTGGTAGCTTTATTAAGCACACATTTATCCCCCATGTAAGCACAGTATTGTATACCTTTAGGGAACAAAGGCCTTTTCTTTAAGGCCCCTAAATGAATTTTAGTTGATAATGCTCGTTAGCGGTGTACACAGCATTAACACTTAATTAGAATGAATTAATTGAATTACCACAAACTAATTGCATGGTGGATCTGGAGCCCTGAGGGTCTGAGGACGTTGCCCATTTTGACCAGGTGGTAAACCAGCTTATCCTGCCAGAAAATATAATGATGGGGGAGAGACAGTGAATCCTTAATCTGTTTATGTTGTTGTTGTTCAATTTTAGATTCTAAAAATACTGGAATCTACTACATGCTTACAACAACACCGGCTTGGAGCTGAGAGCCACAGACAGTGAAGGGAAAACAAATGCGAGATTAATTTACACATTGCAGGTTTTGGTATTTCTACAGGATTTCTTGAAGGAAAGAAAAATATAGAATAATGCCATAATTGTCCTTTTGTAGTAGATTTTGTTATTTCATAAATCCCCAGGACGTTTTGGTATTCATTACCAGTGGTTCTATTCAGTATGATGAGAACTCAGGAATCCCAGAATAGAAGATGAAACATCTTTATATTCACCTCTATGTACTGATTACATTATATACATTTGCATATTTATAAGGGAATGATTTTCTTGGAAAGTGCTAAATACTTTGAGCTAATATTATTATACCATATGTAAAAACATAAGCATGTTAACAACAACACACGGTATGTGCTTATTGATTCGTTAAAAAGCTCAATTTGTTGTGATTGTATAGAAATGAAACTATATTTTCAATTATCCTAATATTACTGCTTATTAAAGATATCCTAGCAACAGGAGATTAACTGCCTCTAGCACATCACTGTTTTGAGTACAACCACAGGCTGTTCATCATTGGCTTTTTGCCCACGAGAGTGCTTATGTAACGATGAAATGAACCGCTATATTAAGGATATCAGTGTTTGCAGTCGCCTCACATGACAGCACAGACATCGTCAAACACTAAAAGGGGTCTGCACAGGTTCATGTGTTGCTCATTGTTCACTGAGGTTATACGCTTGAAAATGTTTGTGTGACAAAGTGACAGTGTACAGTGTTTGTAACAATGTGCTGTTTCATGATAAA
Source organism: Anarhichas minor (assembly GCF_050575085.1). Taxonomy (NCBI): domain Eukaryota; kingdom Metazoa; phylum Chordata; class Actinopteri; order Perciformes; family Anarhichadidae; genus Anarhichas; species Anarhichas minor. The sequence goes on from NW_027466464.1 coordinate 4,425,927, forward strand.
CTGTTCTTCAGGCGGCTCAGGCTGAATGCAGAGCGTGCTCCGTGGCTCTCCTTGGCAGATTGTAAACGTTGTTCTCACTCTTAATGATTATAGGAGATAAGTACCATGAATACCAATGAAGGTGCTCTCTGGCATTTGCATTTCAATCATTATAAAAAGATCCTGTCAGAGGCAAAATGTCCCACACACACAGAACCACAGCAGCTGATTACCACGTATACATAATATATATATTATACATATATGATGTGTTCTTCATATATAATCTTTGCAGATTGTTGAGCTATGGTATGGACTAACACTAAATGTGTATAAAACTGGGAATGCCAATTATTCGGAAACTCGAATAATCCCAAAAATGTCCCATTTACTTCCTGCCTTCATTGGTTGGGTTGGTTGGGTTTAGGCGTGAGGAGTTACACTGGTTAAGGTAAGAATATCAGGTTAAGCCAATCAGTATGGCAGGTCATGCCTTACTCAGGAAGAAAAATATTGTGACCGGGAAGGTCCAATAACGTCATATGCTTCTTTTTGTTGTAGCGAGAGTGAGTATTTTCAACGGGCTTTTCGGTTCACTTGAACCTTTTTCAGACTATTGGGGGTTTCGGTACAACTGGCAGTCGGAAACAACGGCATGGCACCTACAGAATGCATTCCTGCATTTAGCGTGATTTAAGCTTGCGAGTGGCCGCACAGCCAAAATGATGTCACACCATCAAAAACAGCCCTTTCTGTGCGGCAGGTTTTCACCAATGCGTGCACCTCAAACATTTTCTAACTACGCAAAACGCGATTGGCGGAGAAGATTGAGAACGTTGGGGAGCTTTGTGAACGTTGTTTTGCTGCAAGGAGAAACCCACAGGACGTACAAAAGATCCAAACGTTTCCACATCAACTCATGTCCTTACGACCGCCATTGCGGAAAGTAAAGCCGAGGCTTTCAGGGTAAATCCTGCTGCTGTTTAAGTCTGAATTTTGGGCTCAGTGATTTCAGTTTCCGTCACTCTTCATGTCAACAACCGAGTGCAATACCATGTCTTTGAAAACCGACCATCTGACAATGTGTGTGTGCAGCTATTCCTTCATTGTTTGAAAGATCCATCACACTGTGCTCTTAAAAAACTTTCTTTACTCAGTTTCTTCATACTCTTATGAGAGCAGGATGCCGTTTGATAGGACCGTTCTATTTATCGTTGAGAGATGGTCACAGTTTCAAACATGTGGTTAACGTTGTGAAACGGACCTAGTTACAGTGTGTACATGATGAAGTTTGTGACGTGGTTACGTTCTAAAATCAAAATAACTGTAATTTAAAATAGGTCAACGTGCTTACTTTCACATGGGACATGGACAGCGGTCTCTTGGGTGAAAGTCCTGTTTGTTTGACCCAACAATCCACCCCGACCTCCACCCTCGCAAACCTAACAACAGACCTAAATGTGGATCGCAATTAGCTTTTTGCACAGAAGACCTTTACAAGCCAGTGAGGATGGCTTGTACATATGTATGCCATCAATGTCCCTCACAGCTACTCTAGTTGTTGCTCGAAGCAGTTCATGTTTTTCAGGCCAATCGTAGCAGTTTGTTGACAGAACAAAATTCCAAAACATCTTTCATAAGCTACCATCACTTTAAGAAGAAAACAAGTTGCATGCAAACACGTCCCTCGAGAAATGAACAACCTTGTCACGTGGCAGTGTAGTGGCACCGTGAATACCTGGAAGCTAAGTATGTAAATGGTGTGCATGCACTGTTAATGGGACACTTCCATGCTTCATGTTTGCCCTGATGTCACACCAGAGGTGCACTCAAGAGGCCCCGAGTGTAGCGAAACAGAGAATTGACCACAGGAGCCAGCGTGTGATAATCACAGGCTCCCAATAATCTTTAGCTAGAAGCGGTTTCCTTAATTTGTCCTCCCAGAAGAGGTGCACTTTTCCATTTTATGTCCCGACCCCTCACGAGTCGGCACATCATTGACATAAATAGTAAACATAAACGTCTTAAAAAGTGAAATGAACAGGTCTGGAGTAAAAGTTCATGCTGCCTTACCAATGCAACTCATTTAGTAAAATAAATGATGTTGAAATATTTTCTTAAGGAAAAATGTCTTCCAAATATGGTTAAAAATGAAACCCATTAACAGATCTGTCAGATTCCGTGCAGCATACTGTACACAATACAGAGGAATGTGTGTGGGATGCAGGACATCTTACGGTGCAGTAATCCCTCCTTAAGAGCTCGTCTGCTTCCATAACATAAAATATATCTACAGTAGATGTCCCAGCAAGGCCAACACCATGTTACTCTTGCTGTTTCTACCTGTCAGTCATATGTTTGTGTGCATATGGTTTGGACAGATCAGCAAACAACTGCCTGCTCAGCATCTGCATGTCATCACTGTCAGATGAATATGTGGATGCACCATGATGGAAGGACTGCAGGGGAAATAACAAGATTATGGAAGCAGATGCAAGGCACAGAGAGCAAAATTACAATTTATTTATTTTTGTTATGCCATAAAACGTTTTGGGCAGATTTAGCTCCAGTTTGTCATTTTTACTGTAAATGACTTCCCTTTCGTGCATTTAAAAAGAGGCAACAGGGAGGAGTCAGTGGAATTAAAAATGAAAAAAAGATTTAAGGCAAAACCGTGCATATTTTAAAGGATCTCATTTAAGATTGTTCTCCGACAAAACAATAAAACCAATTTCCTGCATTTGTACCATGACATGTTCCAGGAATCCTGGATGCTATTTGGAACAGGCAGGAGGAGTGGATTAGGGAGGGATGCTGTACATCTTTGACTTTCATTTAAAATGACATTTCATCCTGGATGAACTGTGCAGTTTGTTGAAAACAAAAGCCAAAGAATGAAATGATTGAACGAGGAAGGCTGTTTGATTGGACGTGGGGCTGTAGTACACGACCAAATGTTTGTTTTTATGAACATGCAGATTCCTGGAAGTTAGGCATGTCCAGCTCTCTCAGCCGATGTCAGACAACAACTCGGTGAGAATTACCATAATCTTCAAACAGTCTCTCTGGCGTGAATCTCACACCTGCCCGGCCATTTTCCCCCTCTCTGCTAAAGATGGCGAAGGAAGGCAACCTTTTCTTTACACCAGAATGAGCCAACGCTGAGCTGCACTGGAGGAAAATACGACTATATATTTAATCAGAGATTATTACCCCTCATGCAATAGCAGTGCAGACCTGAGCAGGTTTAAAATGCAAAAGATGTCACACCTACACTTTTTTCCCAGGAAACACACACTCACACACACACACACACACACAAATACAGCAGCAGCATTACTGCAAATATATTGTCCAACCTTGTATTTTCTAGTGAAAGACTTAATGCATTTGGTCCACATGGGCCTAACAGCCACTGTGGACATTGGCATGTCATCTGTGGGCAGGTATAACACAGGTATAACACAGGTATAACACAGGTATAACACACAAGGTCACCCCATGTTAAACCAGCAGCCTGTTTGAAGCCACAGTTCACGATGCACCTCTTTTGCACTGAGTGTCACCCAGAATGAATACAAGCACAAACAAAATCACAGCATTAGCAGCGCTGTATCTCTATAAAAGAAAAGAAAATGCAAGGCACAAACCCCCCCCACACACACACACACACAGCCCCCCTTTTTCCCCCTTTTCCCTCAAAATCCACATCCAGATATCTACACCACCATCTTGTGGCTGCTCGGATAGCGATGCGCGCAGAGAGCTGCTGGCAGGTGCCCGTCTCTGCTGCGGCTCGTCCACACGCACACACATGACTTGTGGTAAAAAATCAAATCAAATAAAAACGCAGGTGTGAAATGGGTTGAAATGCTTCGTTATGTTGAGGGAAAGCACTTTGTGCCACCAGTTCACAACGGCCTCTCGTGTCCGTCCGCTGGCATTAAAGTTAACCGAGCTGTTGCTTTGGCACAGAGTTTGGTCAAAGCAGTGTGCGTGCGCGTGTGTGTGTGTGTGTGTGTGTGTGTGTGTGTGTGTGCGCGCACACAGGGACAACACTGATTTACATAATTAATAAAAAGCCTGGTGTGTGATCAGCGTCCGCACTGCTGGCTGGTTGCAACCTGCCATTCTTTCATCCACATTTACAAATGAACAAATCAGCAACTGGAGTCGGATGAAAGTGCGCAAGAATCCGCCTGTGCTGCTGCGGAGGTGTTCTCATCAAACAGCCTCATTATGACCGTTTTTCTAATATTTTTCTAAGAAGTTATGATTGTCAAAATGACTACCATCCGGTTGATGTTGTCAGTAAATGTCTGTTGATGAATTCCCTGTGGATTTATGCGCCTTTGTGAGAATAAAGCGCGCCCGGACAAGCCGTGAGAGGAGGAAGAGGAGAAGGGGGGGAGGAGGAGGGGAGGGGGGGGGTCAGCGCCTAAAAAAAAAAAACGCACAGAAATTCAGCCGCTCGTATATATTTGTGTCTGTTTTCCTGCTGGAGTAAACGTGTTAAGGCTCAGATCGCGTCCAGCTGGCGGAACACTTACCTCAGACGTCTCACTCTTTTATGTAAGTCCCGACTTCGGGCGGAACACACGCCACATAGAGGGGGAAAAACACAATGAAGTCCACCTCCAGCCTCCTGCAAAATCCAAAGTAAGAAGCGCAGTCCCGATTGTGCTGACAGGCAGCCCGGCTGTACGTCCTGTGTGTGCGCGTGGCGCGGCAGAAAAGAGATGCGGCTTTAGCGGCACAGAAGATGTTTCAATGAGTCATTGCAGAGGCTCTGGAAACGGTGCTGAATCTAATTGCGCTCATAGAGCGAGTGTATTGCGAGGACAAGATTAGTGTTAGAGAAACCAGGTCTCTCTCTCTCTCTCTCTCTCTCTCTCCCCCTCTCTCTCTCTCTCTCTCTCTCTCTCTCTCCCTTGCTTGCCATTGGACTACACCGCCTGAAATTTACTAAGCCTGCAGCCAATAGATTGCCGCATTCTCTCAATCACCCTTAACCAGCCGCTGTGTTGTGGCAGCTCTGGCATGGAGCATGGAACACGGGCAACGGCTGCTTCTGTGGCTCCAAAGGGTCCCTGAGAGCAACACCACAGAGAAAATGGCACAAACCCCCCCACGCAGAGCATCCCTCACCACATGAGGGATTCTTTACTTTACTGTGACGTAAAGACAAGCGAACACATTGGTGAATAAGCCGATTTATAAGTCTATAATGGAACAAGGACAATGAAGATGAGCAGTGTAAAAAGTGTTGACAAAGGGGCCCATGGGGGGGAAAAGCATTCTGGCCCCTCATCACCCATCAGTCCGACTTTGTTCAGTAAAATACAAGGTTTTCTGAAGGGATTCTGGTGCACAGAAATACTGCCGAAGAGAAAATTGAGAAAATCAACAGGAAATTCCTCATAGCTTTGAGCACACATACATATTACACTGTAACCCACAAACTGGGCTTGCACATGCGATGAACGTGACTAAATAAACCTTTTTGTTTGGAATATAGAGTGCCGGACGCAGACCAGTGAAAGAGAATTTAGTGTTGGGTAAAAAGTCCTCTTAACACTAATCACAGATATGGAGCAGACAGGAAATCTATTGTGTTTTACAGCTGGAGTCTGACACCCCAAACACAAGTCATTTCCTCTTGCGGACTTCAATGACACTGTCCTTGCACTCCTTCTTTATGCAATTCACATACACGTTTTATTTGATCTCAAGAAAGATAAATTCATAACCCACAGGCGATATATCCCTTCAACAGCCTGCAGTTACATTTTGATAATGATAAAAAGGCTGGTAATGGATGCTAAAGTTGAAATAGGATTTCATATATCGAGGTCATTTCAAATCAACATGAAAAAAAATCCTCAATCCTTATCATGTCAGTGAATACAGACCTGAGGATGAGAGCTGCACAGAAGGCAGCCCCCCCTTTGAAATCGTCGTTTATTCCCTCTCCCCACATCACAACCCTCAGCGGTCGGGGGTATCCTCCTCGCCTCTGAAGTATCAGCTTCAGTCAGCGGCTCGGCCCAGATCCACCGGGCGACTTTCATAAGACTGACGAGGGGATGTCACTGCCGCCTGGGCCCAGCCACATCTAATGTTCAGCAGCATTACCACTCCACCTGCAACCGGTGGCAGTGCACCTTTGAGCATGACACACGTGGCCTTTCTCCTCCTGTATTAGCAGGTATGCTGCATGACGGAGCTGTCAGTGAGGATTTCATCAGCAAAGCTACACCCAGAGTGGAAGTTTTAGTAGAAGTATTGCAAATATGCTTAAATTGTCTTCCAGATTGTTGGTGTAAAATTTCATGAAATAAGGCCATTATTGAACTTAATTTCATTAATAGGTGTAATCCAGCTCAGGTTAATATCCATATGCTCTCTCATTCATTCTTTTCTGTGTTTTGAAAATGGAAATGCCCGCTCAGCCGTTAGGAAAAAGCTTGTACTTAAATGAACCTTGTAGCCTCTAGCTTGCCGTCAGACAGCCCTTTCATTATCTGTTTTTTTGAAAGACATGAGACTCCGTTGACAAAAACAATAATCTTACCTAGCACAACACAGGAGTAGTTGGTCTACTGCTGCATCGATCGGTTACTTTGATTTATTGTGGGATTTTTGGATTCAAACTAGCGTTGCGGCCACAGCAGTACACTGCTTAGCTACTCGTATTGGTCTGCTTCTCCAAACCGGAGCGTGCCAATCCCCATCTAAGTTACTGTAATACTGACTATACGAGTAGAGTCTACTGTTTATGTGGCAGCGTCAACATGCAGAAACCTACAGGTCAGGTCTTGTGGGATTTAGACGTGTTGGGAAGATAGCATTTTGTACTTTGACCAAAATGTCTCTTTAATACATGAGGAACATCACTGGGAACCTTCGGAATGATATAAAAACCTAATAATATATATGATTGGCCCAGTCCTTTAATAACTTAAATGTATGTATTTTATAAAGTTTGGTTAAATCGACTCACTTTACACTGGAAATGAATCATTTCAGTGCTAGTTCAGTTAACTCAACAGTTTAAAACGGCCAAGCTGCTTTTTATTTTTACCTAACTAAATAAGTGGTCAAAATGAAAGCCACCGATTGTAAGTCGCTTGTCCCATAAACACTGGATCCTACATTTCCCATGATGCAACCAAACGCCCACATCCTTCAGATTCCACTCTTTCGGTTCGTAACACAGGCTTGCTGTTAAACCTGTAACTTTCAAACCTAATCTGATATAACCCTGATGACATCACTATGACATCATCAAGATTAAGCATCACAAAGACAACACACAACTGAGGTCCGCAAAAACAGACGGATACATGCCTTTCACAGTCAGCAGTGTAGGCAGCTCCGTCACATCTGTGCGGCATAGATGCAGCTGTGGATTGGGTGCGTATGGATGGGTAGAGTGTGGCCGTGTGCTCTCAAGCAGAATGAAGAAACTGTCAGACCTGCGGACTTATAGCAGCACCACAAGTCGAGGGCAAGAAGTGTGCCGTTTAATACTTCACAGAGGACAAGCTCGCCTCTGATGATTTAAACAAACAGTGGCAGTAACCGCATGCAGAGAGACAGAGGTGGGGTGAGAGCGAGGAGATCTGGGACAGTGAGGACTCCTCTCTTCCTCTGTGTTTAAGCACAGACAATTCCTGTCGCCTCGGGGTAGCAAACAGATACATAAAGGCGGTAAAGGGGCCGCTGAGGCATGACGATGGGATTCTTCAGGAGCAGCTCGCTCTCTGGTGTCGACGCGTGGAGACGAGGACAAGGCCTCTTCAGTGAATACTTAGCATTGTCAGTGTTGATGCAATAGAGGCGAATATTTGTGGATTAATATTACATTCATTTTAAACAAGAAACGTGTGTGTGCATTAGAAATTGGTCTTATTATTTTGTATGGGGATTTTTTTACATATCTTTTTAATCTCACGTCACAAAATATATTTGTGAATCCTTCTGTGTGCATATATTAATAGTGAGACTGATCTGACTCCATAGAGCGCAGTGACAATTGCAAAGGAAGCTAGACTTCTGGTACCCTTACACCTGAACCAAGGAAGGAAGGAGGGGTAATGTACATCATCATGACAGCGTTCTAATTCTGCGTTGGTGCCAGAACCTTTGGTTCTATTGAAAAAAACTTTTCATTCACTTATTTTTATTTTGAATAAATTGCTGTATTTTTCAATGTTCAAGACCACAACTTGAACTTTCAGGTTTCATTTTTTTTTTTTTAAATGATCAAGACTATTGGCCTGGATTTGGCTCCATAGTCACACTTTATTTTCATGAAGAGGCTACAGGAATAAGAGTCCAGAAGACGCTAATCAGTGAGCTCCAAACAGCAACAAAGGAAGACGAACCGACAACCAGCAGAGAAAAGTCAAGATAATAAATACTAATCAGACAACAATACGCAGGTGGGCAGACATGAGGGCTGATTGGTGGATGAAAGGAAACAGAGGAAGGCTGACGAGACTAATGCAACACAGGAGAAAGGAAAAAAGGAGGGACAACGACAAAGACAAGAAGTCAAACAAATAAAGCAGAGAACTTCAAAATGAAACATAACAGACCTAACTAAATAAATATTAATATACGCTCTTACATAATAATAACCAAGAAGTTGTAAGTTGGACAAATTTCTGGTGTGTGTTAACCCTTTGTGTGTTTTATATTTTCTCCTTTTCTTCCATCTTTTTTTATTGTGATTTGCCAGAGCTATTTCCACTCTCTGTGTTTTGCATTGATATTTTGACCTTTCCCTCAGCTTGACCTGTTATTGATCCCCACCTCTCAAACAGAGAAGTGCACCTCGCAGACGTCCCGTGTCACCCTGAGTCTCATGAATTTGGATTGATGTGGCCCACAGTTTCTCGCTGACCTCAGACCGCAGACTTTCCCCGGCGCTCCGTTGACCAATAGGGCTTTTGATCTTTATCGTAAATGACAGCTGCCACGGTGGACTGGGATACAGACAGATGGGTCGCCACGGATCACAATATGTTCATGAAGTCTAGGGTAAGTTCTTATTTCAGCACTGCAGCTGGTGTTTGTTGTGCATTTTAAAAAGTATGTCATGATTCAGTTTTGTCACAAAGCTGTCATGTAGCAGTCCCTTTCCTTATTGGCCTTTTTGTCTAGACATTGCTGTAATTCATTTCCTTATTGTTTTTCTTATCAGTGCCCATCTTCAACATGTTGTGACATGGAAACATGTTTGAGAAGATCTGACATAACTTAATCTAAGCTTTACTTTTATCATCTCAGACATACATGAAATTCAACCTCTGCTTTTTACCCGTCTTTAGCATCAGGAGCAGTGGGCTGCTGTAAAACGCCCGCGGAGCAGAGTCGGCGATCGAACCGCCATCCTTTTGATTAATGGAAGACCTGCTCTACCCCTTGAGCCACAGCCGCCTGTCCAACTACAATACAATAGAAACAGAGGAGCAAGTTGTAGTGAGTGATGGAAGCAAAACTACTTAAGTCTAATGGTGCTAAATTTGACATTCAGAGCAGCAAACATCTATTTGCTATGTAAAGATATAGTGGAGTAACGTCTACCTGAGAAGAGAATGAAGTCACTTTCCCTCTGTGTGTTGTAATCAGAGCTTCGCTGTGTTTCGTTGACACAGCTGGGCCAGTTGAACGTGCCTTTTAGTCAGTGGCGGGCCGTGCATTTTATACCTGGGCCTTCAGCGCTGTCCTACAGTTGAACCAGCTCCTAATAACCTCATTATGACGCCACAGCTACGGTTCTTATTTGTATACCTGAGCTGCGCTTTGCCTCTTCATACGCACACACCTCATGGTGAGCGAAGAGCAGAATGTGTATCATCTGAAGAGATGATAGAGTGTTACAATTTAGATCAAATCACAGCATAATGAAGTTCAAACTAATAGTGGATGTTAGGTAGCATTGTGGGTATTGTGTTAAATGAAGCTTAGCGCAAGTTCAATCAGGAAGACTGACTATCTGCATGCTCACTCTATTTATCTACACACTCATCAAAGTATGGTGAGTATTTTCTATTGTGATCCGCAGTCTGCTCTCCTGTTATTCGTAGCATAAATTATCACTCACTGATGATTATAGAATCAGAATCAGCTTTATTGGCCATGTATGCGTACGCAAGCTTACAATAAACAAGACAAAAAATATATATAAATAATAAAACAATGGGAAACAAAAAAAAAGGTAGAACAGATGTATGTATAAAGGGTATGTAGGGTACCTATAACCTATAACCTATAACCAGGAATCAACACCAACAAGTCAGACAGGGTGTGAGCTCGTGTAGGACAGATGTTGCGATCAGAATGATTGTACATTTTATGCGGCAGGATAAAGAGACATATGTTTTGACCTAAAACTATGCAATACTACCTCATTGCGGACCTTTAATATTCCTATAGATAATACCCTAAAATCTTGCTATATTTGGATAATTATTTTATTATCTACATATTCTTCTTCTGAACATTTAACTCTTCTGGAAGTTTAGCGCCCTTGTTTCCGACACCAATCCTCTGTGCCGGAACGTCCGTCGGCTCGTCCAGATGCTCCACGTTGTTTTTCGTGGAACAAAATGCTGCTGCTGCAACTCATGAATCGTCATTATGAATCGCCCTGACAACCAGACATGGGGAGGGCAGAAGAGAGTACCAGCAGCCTGTGAGAGACGCCAGATCGCAATAAAAGGTCACGGCACGCAAAAGAGTCAAAGTGCCAGTATTGTGTACCATGGAGCACCGGCAACTCCTGGCATCTTGGCAAGATGTCACAATGGGGTCTTCTGCCAAAGACTCTTTTCTTTCATTTTCTTACTATATCAATACTATGTCAGTATTCCTCTTTTATTTAAGTCTCTCCTGTTTGAACTCTTGTATGTACAGAACAGTCCTTTTATGCATGCAAAGGACTCTGCCGCTCCACCACCAGCATTGGTCCCGCGGGACGTCCCCCATAAAAGATTATAGTGTGGCTGTGATTTTATATGAGCAGTCCGACTCAATGTGACTTAGTGGCTTGACTTTATGATATGTATTTAAATAATGTATTCGTTAAGGACAGCACACATGAATTAAGGCAAAAGACTGCATCACCTGAAATGGGATTTTAACCATTAACTCATTGGTTGCTGGTAACATTTTACTGATCCTGTTGTATGCTGTCAAACTGTGACACTTATCCTGCTCCCTCAATCTGTTTTTGATGTTTAACAGTGGGGCTGGGCAGAGAGGTATGTGGTTATGCTGACTGAAGATCAGTAGGTAGGGAAGCTTTCCTCCTTTGTGTTTTCTTTTGTCACGTTAGTGCCGTGTATTCTAGCAGCTGGGGTTTTAAATGAAACTCTAATAATCCATCCAAACATTGAATTAGTTCATTATGTTGCTCTACATCGTGCTTCTGGGTTGTAATGAAGGGAAAACGACACTAAAATGTGTTCCTTGTGCCCTTTAACTCATCCATTAAAGGGAGAACCGTTTAGTTCACTGCACATTATTTTTAATACTGTAACACACTAGCTGAGAGAGTAAGGCACCCATCAGAATGCTGACAGGCTTTTCTTCATGGCAGAATGTTCATTTATACCCTCCATCCTGCATCTCTGTCACAATCAGGCTTTGCCTTGGGTGTTTTGTGTGTAGTTTTCTTTAGCTCCTCACTTCCTTCACCTGTCCCTAATTAGTTCATTCAGTGCACCTGCCAGTCACACTCTCCCTCATCAGCACAACTCTCCTCACCTGTTCTAGTCACTATTTAAACCCCTGTCTTTCACTCACTCACTCACTGCCAGATCATTGTTTGTTTTCTACCTACCCGCCCGTTTTGCTCGTCCTGTTCCCGGTTTTTCAGCCTGCCTGTTCTGCCTTGTCCAGCCGGGTTTTCCCCCTCGTTTCTTGTCCTTGGATTCCCTGTGTGTTTTTGGTTTGTTCATTAAACCCTTTTTTCACTTCACCTGACTGTCTGCATTTGAGTCCTCATTATGTCCCGTGACAATCTCGGTTTGGAACCTCAACTGAGATGGTCTCAAGAACGGAGACGTTCTAATGGTACCATCCACAACTCTTGCTAATTGAAACGTGAACATAGCCATTGTAATGTGTGACTGACATCAACTTGAGTGTGAGAGTCTGCAATGGAATAAAATGTTATGAATACATATGTGCCAGCAATTTCCAACAGCATATCACTTTACCTTGATAAAGACAAAACATGTTTAGTACAAATGTGGGTTCTTATTTCACATCTTTTACTACCCGATTGGAGTCTTCCGGGCTCTTGCCTTACCAGACGAAAGGTCATTATCGAACCATAAATCTACTGCTGTTTGTCAAAAAAGCATTAGTAAGCAAATAACAAAATGCTTGATGATTACACCAAGTGTTTAATATAGCTTCTGCTTGTGAAGCCCTCTGATATATTGTTGTCCTGTTTTTTTTTTTTTAGGTCTCCGAGCTTTCACCTGTAAAGTCACAAAGCTATGAATGTGGGTAATTCCCTCAGGCAAAGTCTGCAGAAATGTTAACTTACAGAAAGTGTCCCTACATGTATCTGCGAGATAGCCCTCAAACACTGGATGCTTTGAAAGTGGGACGGACCTAAACCCTGATGGACTTTGCAGGAACACGTGTCCAAATCCGTGAGGCGGTGAATGTGGACATTGGGATTGGGCCTAAATGGCCTTTATGAACTGTTGATGAACAAATGATAAGGCTTCAGTTGTTCATGTGGTGTGGCATGAATGTCCTGGACTTTCTATAAAGCGTCAGGCTCCCGTGACGGTTTACCTACTGAATTGGGGAGCAGATTTTGGAGAAACTCCTCCAAACGCTTAGCAGAGACTACTGAAAAAAGAAATCCCAGAATACAAAAGTGAACTGTGGAGAAAAGACTCCAGTCCATGACCTTGCCCTGTGAAATGTAGGTCCTGCCTCGCAGCACTCTGGTCACTGGCGGCGGTCGCTGAGAGCCCATTAGTCTCTGACAGGCGGTGAGGACGCTGCAAATCTCACTGGTTTGAGGAATTTTGTTTAATCACATAAAATCATAAGCAGTGTGCATTAGTTTGTGTAATCATGCATGTGTGAGTCAGCAGAGCGAGGAAACAAACTGTCAAATGTTCATTAGAGCTGCATTAGAGCACTATTTGTTGGACAGTAAGTGGCAGGGCGGAGGGCCACATTCACACAGCTGCCATGTTGGATTAAGATGGATTATTTGTTTGGCAGAAAAGTAATCCTGGGCTGACTGACTGGCTGAAACCTCCCTGTGTTGTGATTGGTGGTTGTAGTAAGAAAGGTATCACTCCTTCAACAACCATCTTATCACAACACTCCTTTGTTCATATTTATTCTGCCTTAGTTGTCAACTAACTGCTGATGCTTCCGGGTGTTTTAAGACTCACATGAGCAGCATCCACAAGGACATGTGTTCAACACCTGGCTTTTATTCCTTCGTCAGTGAATACAAGTGACTCTATTGATGCTTGATTTACTTTTTCTGGTTGTTCTTGACTTCAGCAACCATGCGAGACATCGCTCGTCACTGCTACACATTTTGTTGAGTGAAAAAAAAATAGCTTTTGTCTCTTTTTAACAGTACATCAACAACTCTTGGCTTTTAACAAAAGGCGTGAAAGATCATGGTTGGGTTTAAAATGGCTGCTCTGCCAATGTGAAGGGGACCTGTGTCATCATGGTGACAATTCAGTCCGGTGAAGTCCAGTTAGGGAGGAGATCCATGTGGATGGGTGGGTCAAAGAAACACAAGACTTTCACTCAGGAGGCCCCTGTTTGTGTACTGTATGGGTGGGTGCAGATGGACCAGGCAGACACTGAGTGTTGATGGTGAGTGTCGTGCTTTTATTACCGTACATCTTGTTGAGGTTACGGCTGTCACACTGAGAGGTGACATGCTCATCCATGCACAGTATCATACAGACATCTATTGTTTGGTGCTCATGGTGAAAAATCAATAGATAGCAGACCAACTAGATAACACAAAGCAAAGGGGTGATGCTCGTCTTTCATACAACGATGGTGAGATGTTGTACAAATATTGTTGTCATAGCGCTCAGAACACTTTTGGTTGAAACTCTTTTAGTTCTTAGTGAAGCTCATAGAGGCCCATCCTCAGCGTGTATTCTCAGGGTCAACAGGGCAAATTAAATTACATCTACGAGAGAGAAATGATGCTTCTGGTTGGAATGCCAGTTCAGGCATGAATTCATTTTCACTGCCTCTCCATGCAAATACTCTTTTTCACCCCCTGCCGAACTGTTTGAAGAGCTTTTTCAGGCACTTTTTTAAAAAGCAGGACGGGGTCTGCTGGAGGAGGACCATGCTGAGTTTACAGCTCTGCACGGCTGACCTCCACTGTGGAGCCATCACACACACACACACACACATCACAGACACATCACAGACACACAACGGCAAGTAGATTTGCCTGCTGAGTATCTATGTCTTCTTTACTACTTCTTTCTCTTTTGCATTAGTATTAGGATGCTTTTTTTTCAGATCTGTCATTTAACAATAATTTCCCTTCTTTTTCTCAGAAAGAACAATGTAAATTCCTTGTTTACATAGGGAAAATACAGAATGCACTTTTAATTATTTCATTGAAATGGATTGCTTGTGTAAGTCACAAAGTCCTGCACAGCAGGTAAGCTTTACATAGGACATTGTTCATTGAAAGTAGATGAAAAATGAAAGATTTTTTACTTTTGTCTTGTTTTTATAGGAAATAGATATTTTCCATTATAATTAGTATGGCATTTTATAGTTATTGTCAGGAAACGTCATGGGAAACTGTTATGTTATGTCACTGAAATGATGGACCATTAATATAAAAATAAAAAACCTTAAAACTCCAGCTCTGAGATCTGCTCTGTAAATTACACAACATGTGCCCTCGCTTGAGAACATTCAGGATCCAAAAGAGAGAATTCTCTATTTAGTATTTTGTTGGTTTGCTGCTTATTCCTCTTACCTGTACCTGCCTGCTGATCACACCGAACTGCTATTTCATTTCATGTTAGCAGACTCTTCTTAGGGAGGGGATCATTCTGTTAAATTTGCTCCAAATAATCAGTAGTGGATGCCATGGTGTCTTTTTAAGTCAACACTGAAGCCGTGGTTGTGGAACTTAAATGAATGTTGAAGATGGTGGGCAGAGCTACTTTTCCATCACCTTTGTAACATATCATCATGCGTGTTTAATTCAACCATCATTCCATCAGACTTTGTTTTTCTTGTACCATCCAGAAGGTGTTGTCTGTCTGCTGTCTGCCTGCTCACATATTCTCTTAGCTGAGCTTAGTTCAAGCAGCAAAGCCTTCTTAAATGACAAACCTTCAGAGAGGAGCACTCCAGACGATTAAAGAGACCCTTCACCAAGGCCTCGAGCACCAAAGGCAGTTCCCACTGCGGGGAAAAGGGCACGCATCACTGGCCTTTGCCTCTTCACCCCCTGAAAGAACCATTCCACGACAGGGTGGCCAAAGGTCGGTCACCAGCAGAAAGAAATGGCTGCTGCATACACTTTAATAGTGTCACGAGACAGCCCTCGATCCACCAAACAAAAAAGGAGAGATTAGACCCAACTGCACAGCACAAGAGGTTCTAGTCTCCTTTCCTCACACCAGCGCTGGAACCCTGACCACTTTGGCACGCTGTAAACCTGGAGAAAATAACCCAGTCTCAGCATGCAGTCCATCCATTCCATTAACACGCATTTGCATCGCGGCTCCACATAGAACTGCGTTAGAGGACGAGAGAACCGCTGTGATATCCTGTCTCAGACCTCAGAGCTGCCAGACCTTCCATCAATGGAAGGAGACCGACTTGGACAAGTCAGGAATGGAGAAGAGGTCCTTAAATGCATCAGCGCCTTTCCAGCTTTAAAAAGTGGTAGCCCAACAGTATTACCCATAGAGTCCAGGGGTTACAACCATACAGTAAAGAAGACTGAGCTACAAAGCTACTGTAGCTCGGGCTGTCTGAGGGGCAGGGACAGCAACAAAAATAAGAAGGGCACAAGCTGCATGCTGTGGGGCACCAGCGCGCAGAACGTTTGCTGGTATGTAGGGCAGGTTATATGGCACTGTCATACATTGTCCCCATTTAATGCACTACATCTTGTTTCTCCACTGGAGAGGTACCCTAGGGCAATTGATGATGTTTTATTTACCAGAGGGGCATCCAAGAGGGCAATTCTTTCTTTTTTATACACTGGAAGTGTACCCTAGAGGGCAATTCATCATGTTGTTTCTACTGTAGGGGCATCCAAGAGGCCACTTCCTCATGTTTTCTACTGGAAGGGCACCTTAGAGGGCACTTTATCGCGATTCCTGATCTGGAATGGGTATCCTATTCATCATGTTTTATCCACAATGGAGGCATCCAAGAGGGCACTGTTGCTGCGTTTCTTTCAACATGGTGGCACCAGGTGGGGCAGTCTATAGTGACACACCTACATAGTTAGCCTATCATCTTGCAGCTGTCCGTTTTTAAATATGATTGTCTCTCTGCCTTCAGTACTGTCATGCTGCTGTTAC